>NC_043001.1:111127844-111170344 GCF_006345805.1 Octopus sinensis | reverse complement strand
AAGAGTACACACACACAAACATATTGTATCACGTGTCAACGTGATGGGACATGCGTATGAAACTTTATCTTCTATTAATGCACAAAGATAAAATTGAGGGAGAGAGATGAGATAAGGATAAGCAAACAGTTGATTAAATCAACCTCTGGGATTTTCGACTGGTGCTTGTTTTATAGAAATCGAACGGGTTTCTAACATAGGCACATAAATTTTGGGGAGAAACTTGGTCAAAGAAATTAACACCAGTATTTGACGGGTGCTTCATATCGGCTCTGGGAGGAGGAAAAGCCAAGATGACCAACACAGGAATTGAACTCCGAAGAAGGAGTTGCAAAACCCAGTAAACTGAGATAAATACAAAGAGAGCGATAGAGAAAGCATATAGCAACAACTCTGTTATGCCGTATCACCACTATAGCAGATATAGCTTAAAGTTCATCCCTGCTGGATTCCTGGTAACATGATAATGGGAGCAAAATTACCATCAGGTACCGGGGTACCCTCTTTGGGCTTCATAAGTCTGAAAAAAAAAAACAGTCTAGTTTGCTTTGGTGGCAGGTGTGACGTGCGACGAACAATGGTCTGTGGCAAACAATGTTTAGCTACTCCTGGCACATAATGTGTTGAAAACAACAAGTTAGTGAGCATGTCTGTTCTTTACTACTCACAACAAACGTATTAGTATTATACTTCATTCATGAATTGCTTTTCAGAAACGAATAAATGTGCACTCTTTCACCCCAAGAGAACACCCGTTTATTTCTACGTGTTGCTAAGGATCTATCATGTCTAAATAATAATAACAACATCGAAAAATATCTTAGGAATGAGAATCCAGGTTTGAAATTTCCCCAAGACAACTGATGAAGGCTGGAGGGTATATCAGCCGAAACATTGTGTTAACTACAAACAAGATGAGGACAAATACCCGTCAGTTGTCAATAATGTAAATAATAAACTTAATTCCTCATCCCTTAAATATAGAACTGTATAATCTAGGATTGTTTGGCACTCCTTATGAACTCAGTACACAGTGTTTTCTTGCAGCAATAGAATAGCAACTTTCGGAAAGTTTAACCCGTCGCCCATTTTTAACACCACTGCGTGGGGGATAGTTGCCTTTTGTGGATTTCATGCTGGTACAAGTTTAACGTCTACCCATAATATCATAATCTATTTCATGTTTCACAGATCAATGAAAGCAATTTGAAATATATGCATAAGGCCGCGAGACTGAAGGGAGAGTTTAGTCTATTATATCAAAGCTAGTGAGTTACTGGTAATGTATCTTATCGAACTCTGGCGGGTGATAACTTAACACAACTTCATTTGGTTTTAAAATAAGAACGTAAAGAGCAGGACAAATACAATTTCGAAATATGTCTGAAGATCTAATGATTCTGCCAAAACATAACATGTTATACTACTGCCAAAACATAGAAGAAATACGAGTAATAAGATGCGATAAGGTGTTTTATTAGATTCGCTTCGTAACCAGCTGCTAAATCTTATTAGCAAAAATAAATATATGCTTGCCGTGCACCAGATTGCAAAAAAAAATACAAAAAAAAAACTAGAAACGAAGCCTCATAATTGCTTGGCAGATTTCATTGTATATCCGAACCATTTCACATCACTTATGTCACTGATGTCTTTAGGAATGTGTATTATACAGACGACTAACCTTTAGTGCACAAGGTCATAGTAAAAGTATTTTTCAAATATCCTTACGGTATTTTTAGAAATGAAAGCCAGGATAACATGGAAATACATTATATATATATATATATATATATATATATATATATACATGCGTGTGTGCGTGTGTGTGTGTGTGTGTGCGTGTGTGTGCGTGTGTGTACATATATGTATATATATATATATATACATAATATGTATACATTATATACATGTATATATTTATAAATACATATTTATTTATATATATATATATATATACGTATACACACACACAAATATATATATATATATGTATGTATCAATGAGAAATGTGTTTAAAAGTGTAAAAGAGACGACAAAAACAAAAAACCTGTATTTATGTAAAAAATGAAAAGAATGAAGAAAATTGAAATAACAGACGAGGCAATAACAATCTAAAGAATTTTAGCCATTTAACATTTGGTGTATTTCAAGACCGCATAAACAAAGCGTAACAATTAGAAAACAAGTTTTAAAGATTATACATCCAGCCTATTGGCAAAGCTGGAGCGGCGAGGTATTTACAAGCAAACTAGTACAAGTAAACTAGTAATATAAGCTGCAATTAGAAGCTACGCTCCATTATCATTCCTGGACGTGTAATAAACATACGAAATGGAGAGATATCCAAAGAGCCAAAACCTTCTGCTTCTGTATATTATATTTTACGTGTTTACTTCCTACAATGCAAGAAATATTTTGAGATGTTGCCATTTTATCCTGATGATTGGAATTCCAGGTTAGCGCTCACTCTTCTGTTTCTTGTTTTTTTTTTTTACAAAATAGCTAGTCCGTCAGTAACCTGTTGGAGTTGTAGTAGTTGTTTGTATATATTATATGAAGGTGCAGGGAAGACATCCGTACAATCATACACAAAACAGACAAACGCACGCACATACGCAGGTACACATACATGTACAAATAGGCACAACTACACTCACACTCACGTACACAGACATACACACACATCCATACATACATATGTATGTACATGATTGTACAGATAGGTGTAAGAAGACTGACTGAGAACAAAAAAACCGTAGGAGAAAAAGTTAATGAGAATCAACTACATAATTCGCACACACAAACACGTGTCTATATATATATATATATATATCTACCTATCTATCTGTCTGTCTGTCTATCTATCTATCTATCTATCTATCTATCTATCTATCTATCTATCTATCTATCTATCTATCTATCTATCTATCTATCTACCTATCTATCTATCTATCGATCTATCTATCTATCTATCTATCTATCTATCTATCTATCTATCTATCTATCTATCTATCTGTATCTGTCTATCTATCTATCTATCTATCTATCTATCTATCTATCTATCTATCTATCTATCTATCTATCTATCAACCTATCTATCTATCTATCTATCTATCTATCTATCTAACTATCTATCTATCTGTCTGCCTGTCTATCTATCTATTTATCTATTCTTTATTCTTTTATTTGTTTCAGTCTTTTGACAGCGGTCATGCTGGAGCACAGTCTTTAGTCGAACAAATCGACTTATTCTTTGTAAGCCTACTACTTATTCTCTTGGTCTTTTGCCTAACCGCTGAGTTACGGGGACGTAGACACGCCACCATCAGTTGTCAAAGGATTATGGGGAGACAAACACAGACAAACAACCACACACACATACTTATATACATACATACATACATACATACATACGTAGATATATGCATGCATACACTCATACATAGTACATTATATATGTGTGTGTTTGTGAGTGTATATGCTCGTATTTATTTACACACACACACATAGAAACATAGACACACACGCATACACACTCACATATATATATGTAAATATAAATCTCTCGTTTCCTCTCTCCATATTAATACCTACGTTCACAAAAACGTATACCTCCCACACAGGTATATATATATATATATATATATATATATATATATATATATATATATATATATATATATATATATATATACATGTACTTTTATTCGACGTCGGAATATCCTCTGTCACTACCTGGAGTATATGTATTCTCGCCCGAGTCACTAAGATGCGTTTTATACGTATATTTTTATTAGTAATTACCAAACAGTTTTCTTCGTGACTTCAGTGTCTTGAAAGCGACCAATAAAGTGATACTCTTTTCTCTTTTACTCTTCTACTTGTTTCAGTCATTTGACTGCGGCCATGCTGGAGCACCGCCTTTAGTCGAGCAAATCGACCCCGGGACTTATTCTTTGTAAGCCCAGTACTTATTCATCGGTCTCTTTTGCGGAACCGCTAAGTAACGGGGACATAAACACACCAGCATCGGTTGTTAAGCAATGCTAGGGGGACAAACACAGACACACAAACACATACATATATATATATATATATACATATATACGACAGGCTTCTTTCAGTTTCTGTCTACCAAATTCTGCTATAGCAGAAGACACTTGCCCAAGATGCCACGCAGTGGGACTGAACCGGCAACCATGTGGTTGGTTAGCAAGCGACTTACCACACAGCCACTCCTGCGCCTATATACCACTCCTGCGCCTATATGCCACTCCTGCGCCTCTATACTCAGTAATTCTTGACTATAAAATGACTGTAGGGTCGAAACTGAAATACATTCAGCGCATGAATCATTACTAAGGAGAGTCGAGTATTAAACAACAATAACAAATGTAAGCAGAAATATCATTATTTTTTGAGTGGTTGTATACTGTCAACTTAACGGGGCAGTCCCGTAAGGGAATTACACTACCGCTATTTAGCCCAAGGAAGCAACGACGTTTCCTGTCGGCCTTGACACATTTCCTGTGTCCTTATATATTTACGAAGGGGAGACACTGTTGGGGGTGTTTATCTCCCCTTCGTAAATATATAAGGACACAGGAAATGTGTCAAGGCCGACAGGAAACGTCGTTGCTTCCTTGGGCTAAATAGCGGTAGTGTAATTCCCTTACGGGACTGTCACGTTAAGTTGACAGTATACAACCACTCTATCACTCTACCGCCGCACATATCTCTATGAGATATTTAGAAATTTAATATTTCTAATCATTAGTTTTATCCGCGGTACTGGATATTAATAGCTATCGCCAACTTAACATGGCAGTCTAGAAAAATAGGACGTATGCTGTCGTTGATTAGCTCTAAGAGGTCATCACAAACCTGTGACACACAAACCTGTGTCCGTTATAACCTTCGAACAGGGTAGGTCAGCAGCTTCCTCCTTGCTGGTCTGGCAGCCACAGACTAGTTTCGAGGTGTTTGCCTCTTACCAATGTGGAGTAGCCAAACCCAGCAGGCTTCGCTGCTGACCAGCAAGGCGAACCTGCTGACCTCCCCTTTTCGAAGGTTATAAAGGACACGGGTTTGTGTGTCACATAGCTAGCTAGAGTCGATGTCCTCTTGTAGTTAATCAACGGCACCATTTGTCCTATTTTTCTGGACTGCCATGTTAGCTTGCCGATAACTATTAAAACCCAGTACCGCTGCCGTAGTCTCCTTTAGAGAGAGAAAAGAACTATCACATGTTACTTCGAGTACTTTGTATAGGGACAGGTTTTGGAGTATGCCTTTTTCCTCTCTATGGTGTCTAGAAGGGGTTTCACCTGGAAGAAAAGAGTCACATTTAACTGATCAGGATACGGTTTATGCTGATGTTCGGCATATGAAAGTTTGCGGTAATTTTTCCAGGTTATATATATATATATATACGTGTGTGTGTGTGAGTGTGTGTGTGTATGTGTGTCCGCGTGTGTGCGTGTGTGTGTGCATTTATATATATTTATACATATTCTATATAGATAATTTTAGTATTGTCTTTTCCATATGAGCTTCTGAATATAATTATAATTACGCATACTCACTGACAAACAATGTATAACTGCTTACACATATAACAATATGTACACACACACACATATATATATATATATATATATATATATATATATATATATATATATATATGCGTCTGTTCAGTGCTAAATGTATAAAGAACGCATTAATGTCATTCTTTTTTATCCCCATAAGTACAAGTTTTATACTTTTTCCTATTTTATTGCACGTTCTTTGAAATCACAATCAGTATCATGATGAACCACTTTAAGTGTTATCTCCTAAATCCCATCTCCATTAACTTTATATTCTTACGTCACATTCTATTTCCTGTCATGGCAGAATTTTTCTCATGTCTACTTACCACATACGCATTTTACCGCTATTCCTCGCCATCATAATTTTCTTTTTTGATGTAATATTTCTTGATTAAAACTTCAGTTGTTGTTACTTTCAATTCCTGCCTTCTAATCAGGAAGAAAATATGAAAATTCTAATTTTCTTGGAATTAATTTCCAATACACACCCACACAAAATTTGAAAAAAAATATATAGCACAAATACGACGATTTCGCATTTTATTTTCAAACTCTATGGTATTCTGTAAAATTAACTTAATATCTTATTTCTAAAATAGGAATGTAATTAAGCTGAAATTTTCTAGTACTTCTAATACAAAGTATTAAAATGCGCTTTTAAAAGTTGTGAATATTTTATGCCATCATTATTTCTTCATATTACTGCTATTGTATTTTTCAGGAAGGCCAACGCCACTTTCATTAGCTCACAGAACTTCTAAATGGCTTGAAGAATTTTATTTTATCATCTGGTCTATTAATGTTATCTGCTATAAAACCGAATTAATGTTAAATAATTGTATACAACGTCAAAGCCCTTTCGAGAAAGTATATTTCATTCGAATATATTACTGCTTAGAATAAACATTTATTTATTGGGAAACAATATGGTGATGAAGCAGAAACCTTGAAGTTAAGAATTTGCGGTGTAAAGCTTTCATCCTTATTAAAAATTAATACTGCAGAAAGTCCGCGTGTATTATATGTATAATGGATCTTTAGATTCATATATACACACATACATACATACATACATACATATATATATATATATACATAAAAGTGAAGTAATTGAAATCAACAAGAAGGTGTAAGGTTGCACAATTGTTTCCATCGAAAGTGGTTCTTCAAAAGTTCAGGTATTTGATTATGCAACTGTTTCTTTGCATAATGATATCCAGTTGACTTTCCTCAGATGATATTCAAATGCTGTCTCTGTTAGTCTAAAATTTGCGCCTTCAGTCCGTCACAGTTAGAAATCTTTCGAAACCGGATAAAAGCATAATTAGTAAAAAGAAATCAGACAAATTTTCACGAAAACGAAAAACAAAATTATCATTCTCCCTATGGAATAATATTTACGAAATAATAAGGCGAGCTGGCAGAAACATCATTTCAGAATTGATGCGCCTAGTTTTATTGGACTTATTGGAGACGGCACCTTATGACTGAACTTGTTCTATGCTACAAATGTATCTTTAAAAAGATAACACGCTTCCTACTTATTTCTGATATGACTGTATGTCTGTGTATATATGCATATATGCGTCTGTGTGCGTGTGTGTATGTGTGTGTGTACGATATGGAATAGCATATATTTCAGCTCCATTTGCAAGCATTTACCACATGCGGTCTTTCATGTTCATATCGTACCTCATTTGTTAGGTTTTAAGCAATATTCTTTCATATAGTTTTACAGATTTACTTGTTCCAGTCATTTGGTTGCGGTCATGCTGGAGCAGCGCCGATAGGGTTCTAGTCAAACAAATCCGACGCGGGACTTATTTTATCGATATCTGCTAACGGACCGCTATGTTACGGGGACGTGAATACACCAACACCGGTTTTCAAATGGGTATGTGCGGGCAAACGCTGGCACAAAGTCATACATGCACATCTTATCTTGTAGATGTATTTATGATGGCATTTACTGATTCGTCTTTTAAATACATACTGTTGTCTTGTATGAAGTAATCCAGCGTAATTGCATCTTGTTGGTGGTATCCAATAATGATCGGTATATTGCTTCTGTGCTTATTCAGATGGTATACAGCATTGAGCTTTACAATACACAACTAGACAGGAAGTCATTAGAATATAATGCATGTATACTACAAGGAATGTATCGAAAAATCAAAGATATCTTATGGCTGAGATGCACTTACCAAACGGAAATGATAACGTAGTGACGTAAGGAGGTAGTCGCAAAATCATAGAGAACGAAAAGTTGCACTTAATAGATATCGCATAATTTAAAGTGCTAAAAATGAGTTTCTGCCGTATTATAAAGGCGTAGCAGCATAAACCAATGTCACTTCAACAGAGAGATGAAAAATTAACATTCAGTATCGGTTTAAGTTTACAAACGTTGATGATTAATTGCGTTATGTTAGTACAAACACGTCAATGAAGAAACCCATAGTTTCCTCCGCTGGTCCTAAAATTCAACTGAACGAGGTGGCGGTAGTATTTCTACTTTCACCTCGTAAAACCCTCACCAGCAACGACTACCCAAATAGACAAATGGGTTGGAAGGTTGGCGCCTAATTAGTACAAAGATGTCGTCTGCCACGAATAGGGAACCAGCAAATGGTGGATGCTGTGACCAACTGTTACAGTGCCTAACCCCCATTCTACGACTATTACTATGACAAACGTACTAAAGTATCTGTGGAAGGAAATTGCAAGGGACTCTAAGGAAATTATTCTTCGTATTCTTTGCCGCCCTTTTCAAGCCTAGCCAGACTCATGGGCCCCGTTTTCTCGTTTCTGTGGCGTATGTGTCCCCACCCCCAGTTGAACGGGACGCCAGTCCATCGTAGCGTTACTCAAGAAACAGGAAGAGAAGCTGTGAGAGAAAGTTGTGGCGAAAGAGTACAACAGGGGTCGCCACCACCCCCTGCTGTATCCTCGTGGAGCTTTTAGGTGTTTTCGCTCAATAAACACACTCACACACACAACATCCGGTCTGGGAATCGAAACCACGATCCTCCTGCCTTAACCATCGGCCATTGCGCCTCCACAAGGAAATTATTAATAAAATATAAATCTCAATCACAGTCAGAATTTCAGCACTGTTCAAGGGTAACGCCCATATACCTACAGGCAGGTATGTATTTGTCCTTCAATAATGTATTCAGAATATAAACTGTACCATTTTAAAATTACTTTAACCACTATCGACTGATGAAAAATATGCTTATAGTATTACACTGAATGTTTGTTTGTTCCTTCTCGAGCCATGCCTGGCTCATAAGGGCCGGTTTCCCGTTTTTGTTGGCGTATAGTTTCCACACCTGGACAGGACGCCGGTCTATCGCAAGATGAGCTGCAAGATGCAGGAGGAGAGAGTGAGAGGAAATTGTGGCGAAAGAGTCAGCAGAAGTTCGCCAATACCTTCTGCCAGGGCCCCGTGGAGGTTAGGTGTTTCGCTCATAAACACACACATCTGAGATTCGAACCCGCGATCTCTCGACCGCGAGTCTGCTGCTCTAACCACTAGGCCATGTGCCTCTACTATTACACTAAATAATTTATGCAAATTTAAGAATGTCTCTTGAAGTCATGAGTTCAAGTGACAACTGTGAGCATTTCTCATCATATGGGCGCATTAAATATTTGCTACTGATATGATAAGTTGCATATATTCGGCTTTTCGTTCACGCCCTCAAATATATATAAATTGTTGAAACAATGAGATCGGTAATATTTGCAGTGAAACATAATATGCATCCGGTTTTTGGTTCCGCTATCTTTGACAATATTATCTATTAATGTACTTCAGTCCATAATTTAATTGCATATATATCTTGTCGACTAAGAAAGAATAAAGGAAACAGTATTTGTTTTCGTATCACGAATAACAAATTAGAAGTGAAAGTCGTTAAATGTCTCCTGGAGCAACGCAATTTAGTTAATAGTATATTTGTATATGACACAATATGATGCTTGGAATGTAGTGGAGAAAGGGTAGTAGAAATCAATAGCTTAAAAGTACATTTGTGATACAGACACATCGCAGTGCGAACTTTCAATATGTGTTTCATCAAAGGTTATGTACTTATGGCATTTGATTTGATTATTACACGAAATCTTTCGAAGACAATTTGCAGAGAGATAATTATTATGGATATAAGCAGATTATGATTAATTATTCCTCTACTTAGAAATCACAAATTATCACAGGATAAAGTTATATAGCCTGATTAATAACAAATTGCTATTAAAAAATTATCGTTCAGCGAAACAATTATCTGAAAGGGCTAATTTTTCCAGCGCTTTCAATCGCAGTTGACAATTATATGCTTGATTTTATTCAGTAATATTTATTTGCAGAGTTATGAATCTAATTTAAACAATACTTTCTACGTTGTAAGTTGTACGAGTATTATACCGAATCGTATGCAATGGTGGGCTTTTTAATATTTCGCGTTGGTAGCGCAAACCGCTCTTGTTGGTAGAGTAACGTTTCCTTTTTTGTAACGTTTTACTTGTTTTACTCATTAGACTAAGGCGATGTTCTGACAATGCCTTGAAATATTATAGTCAGAAGAATCACTCCACCTATTTGTTCGTGATCAGAGATGCACATAATATTGATAGCCACTAAGTGAATGCTCAACTGGTTAAGGTTAAACAACTGACATGCAAATCTGTAGTATTGAGCAGAATATTTGCTGTAGTCCAAGATAGACCATGTACATAATAACACAATATGTTAATTGTTATAACATCGGTGGCGCGGAGAGGGAAGGCTGGTATACATGGGGAACTGCTGGCCTTCCATGAATATCCTTGCCCGGAGTTGTGACTCGGAAGGTAATTTTCTAGTTGCAATACCATGGTCATACATGACCGAAAGGTGATCATTTCTTATTTTGTCGTATATTTTCATCTTCATTGTTCGGGTAGACTTGTGATTGTTGTCGTGGAAGGCACCTTATTTAGCCACTGGTTTCTCAAAAATTCAATGTCCGACGTGCTCTTTGCAGATATTGTACATGTGATTTTCAGATGTTTTGACCTGCATATCTAGTAATGTATCAATCAGTTAGTGACTCCATCTTTGATTCGATGTACTGAATACAAAGAATTCCAGTACAACGTAAGATAAGATTGTTCAAACTGTTTGAGATTCAGGTGATGTGTCTACAAGTGTTTGGGTTTTGATATTTTGAAATCGTCGATATTGAAATCATCATTACGTGACGTGCATAAATATTGTAAATCTTTAATTACTTCATGAAAAATAACTAAATACTATATAGTTTACGTGGGTTGGACATTGAGTGGTCACGATAATTGTAAATTTTGCGATGGTAATAAATAAAACATTTTACGCAAAGACACGTCCAAATAGAGCTGAAATTTGTATATTCTATTGTTTTATCAAAACAAGTAAATAAATAGAGAAAGAAAGAAAACAAGATGACTTACTCTTGACTGGGATATAATATTGGTTTGATTGATACATTGCGCATAGATATTAACAGCTTACTTATCTAAAATAGATCAGTCAAAACTTTCGAAATATACATATCTATTAGATGTTTAATACTTTCCCCGATAAATGCAATGATTAAATTTAGGAGCTAGATGCATGGTATATAACAGTATAATGTTTAAAATAAAATGAAAATTTCCGAAAATGAAATGGTTGCATTTAATATTGCATATTTTTAGTATATTATAAAAGAAAATGTTTTTCATAAGAAAATGACAGCTGTGATTCTTACGTTACATTGCATTTTAAATAGAACACGACTAATGCAGTACTGAATATTGAAAAACGACCATATTGTATTATCTGCGTTCTCATAATTTCATCCTTAGATACTTGTGCAGACAGGAGAGATAATTGCGTTCTGAGAGATTAGCCTGTTATAACTATTTCAAATTTTTGACACAAGGCCAGCCTGCGGGAGATGGGGATGAGTTGATTACATCGACATCAGCATCCAACTGGTACTTATTTTATTGACCCCGAAAAGATGAAAGGTAAAGTCTACCTCGGCGGAATTTGAACTCAGAACGTAGCGGCAGACGAAACAGCTATATCTTTACTAACCGCAAGGGGCTAAACACAGAGGACAAACAAAGAGAGACAAACGGATTAAGTCGATTACATCGACCCCAGTGAGTAACTGGTACTTTATTTATCGACCCCGAAAGGATGAAAAGCAAAGTTGACCTCTGCGGAATTTGAACTCAGAACGTAACGGCAGACAAAATACCTATTTCTTTATTACCCACAAGGGGCTAAACACAGAGGGGGCAAACAAGGACAGACATAGGTATTAAGTCGATTACATCGTCCCCAGTGCGTAACTGGTACTTAATTTATCGACCCCGAAAGGATGAAAGGGAAAGTCGACCTCGACGGAATTTGAACTCACAACGTAACGGCAGACAAAATACCGCTAAGCACTTCGCCCGGCGTGCTAACGATTCTTCCAGCTCGCCGCCTTCTTAGCCTGTGATAATGATATCAAAATTTACCTCGATTCACAGCTTGTCATATTAATATAAGGAGAAATTATATGTACCATCTGACACACAAATAGGATGTTAGCAATGCATTTTACTATACGTCTGTCGACTACGGTTGGTCTGCCACTAAGCAAACATTAACAATACGTGGTAAATGTAAAACAATGTTAAAGCGTCTAATTGCAGATAAATTTTTGAGATGGAAAACGTCATTTTCTTCATGTTTAGCGAGAATATTTTGTGTGCGATTAATAAGAAGGTAATGAACAGTAATAGATACGATAAGTATCTGTCTATGTTCATATATGTGCGAGCGTTGTATGCAATCAAACATTTGCCTGTGTACAGAGCGTGTGCTTCATATAATATTGTTTTTGTTCAATGGTACGAATAATGAAACACCGGATGAGAAGGCGTCAACAACACAGCATACGGAGAAGCGTCTCAGTTATTGATTTCAGATATAAAAGAAACGGGAGAAACATTTAGCTATTATTTTCTGCTTGGTGGATCCTAATTAAGTAGATTTCATCAATGCATTATTAGGTTCTATCAAGTTTGAAGAGTATTCTAGTAATTATAATATTTTACTCAAGGTCATTAACGGTTTACGCCAAATGAAGTGGATACAAGGCGCATCTAACTTCAAGATGGATTAATGGGTTGTCATAATCTTAATAGAGATGAACTGGACTGCAACAAAAGTCACATTTATCTGTCTATGTATATGTATACGTATGCGTGTATATATATATATATATATATATATATATATGGGGAGAGAGAGAGAGAGAGAGAGAGAGAGAAAGAGAGACAGACAGAAAGAGGCAGTCAGAGACAGAGATGGAGGTATATATGTATGAGTACACACACAAACACACATAAATATACGTATGTGTACATACGCATTCAGACACACACAAGACACTCGCACCTACACACATATATAATGTGGTTGCTTTGATAAAATTTCACTGACTTGGTCTGTGTTTTGTATTGAAATGTAGAACTAAGATACGTTGTTATAAGAAAATGTTGTTGTCTTTTAAATAACTCCACCTTGAGAGGAGCAGGAGAACTATTGACAATTGGCAGAATATTGGAGACAATTCGGAGTAAAGGAAAAGGTTATTAGTAACCACAAGTGGTAATTCGTCCTTAAAAGCATACAAATCTGTAGATCCGCTTAGGATATGAAGGATATTGTTGACTGGGCGATTTACGAAATTTAACCGACAATTCAAAGCATATTTCGGGAACCAAATGGCAAAGTGAAGATTACGTGGATGCTATTCTATAACAGAAGACAATATGCGTGAAATATAGATCATGGGTATTTATATAGCTAAGTTTATACCCCGTGTAAGAGTTTCTGTATTATATTTTACGTCTTCGAGTTTAACTTTGAAGTGGATTATAACATATACTGTTTGAGGATAGTTGCCGCACTTACAGGTATTGTATTGATGAGCGTTATGTAAAAAAAGAAAATATACAGGTGCTTCATGTCTATGTTCCGGCATATTTACTTTATTTCATTTTGAATTTTCTATTGTAAATATTTCGATAGCATATTCATCCTCTTCTCGCACACATCAGCTATGTATGCTTCAATGTATGTAAGGAGTGTTGCTAATATCTGTATTTATCCCGGTGTATATATATATATATATATATATATATTATATATATATATATATATATATATATATATGACGCCATGATAGATCGTTAGCCACTACACACATTTTTTTTCTCTCCTTGTTTCTCTCCTTGTTTTTCTGTGTCCCTTTCTGTAGAAGAGCGTAGGTTCGAAACGTAAATGACTTTTTCTATTCCTGAGCGTTATACTAATACATCTGTTTGTTTTGTACACCACCAGTACGGGTTTCATATATATGGTGAGATGTAGGGGCCTACTATCTCTAAATTAAAATATATTTCTTCATTAAGAATAACTTTAACCTCTGTTATACAGGAATTTTTATTCCCTAAAAATAATATTTATATATATAAATATATATTGATTCGCTAGCCTCTGCACACATTTTTTTCTCTCCTTCTTTCTGTGTTTCTTCTCTGTGTATCTTTCTGTTGAAGAGCGTGGGCTCGAAACGTTAAAGACTTGTTTTATTTATATTTCCTGAGCGCCATACTAATACAATTGTTTGTTTGTATTCCACCTGCCTTCGTCTTTTGTCTAGTTTCATATATATATATATATATATAATATATATATATATATATATTATTGATACTATATGTTCTGTATTCTACATTAATATTATAAAGAATATAAATAAAACAAAAAAACAGAGTTGGAATTTCTTTGAATAATATATATCCCTATATACATAATCATACAAGCCCCTTATATATATATATAAGGTGTGCTATGAGCATTTATAGAACACGTATCCTATATAAATTCAACAAAAAATTAAAGATCGAAAAGAGATGTTAAAAGTTTCATAAAACCCCATGTGGTTTACTTGCAGTATTTTCTTGACGCACTGAACCCTGGTGTTTTTCGTTTATACATATAGGCGCAGGAGTGGCTGTGAGGCAAGTAGCTTGCTTTCAAACCACATGGTTCCGGGTTCAGTTCCACTGCATGATATCTTAGGCAGGTGTCTTCTACTATAGCCTCAGCCCGACCAAAGCATTGTGAGTGGATTTGGTCGATGGAAATTGGAAGAAGCTCGTTGTATATATATATATATATATATATATATGTGTGTGTGTGTGTGTGTGTGTGGTGTGTGTGTGTGTGTGTGTGTGTGTTTGTATGTGTGTGTGCTTGTATATGTTTGTGTGCTGTGTTTGTCTCCCCAACATCGCTTGACAACCGATGCTGGTGTGTTTACGTCCCCGTAACTTAGCAGTATGGCAAAATACACCGATAGAATAAGTACTAGGTTTGCAAAGAATAACGCCTGGGGTCGATTTCAACGACTAAAGGCAGTGTTACAGCATGGCCACAGTCAAATTACTGAAACAAGTAAAAGAGTAAAAGAGAGACATATATGTGTGTGTATGTATGTATGTTTGTGTCTGTGCGTGTATGTATGTGTATATGCATAGATATGTGTATTTATGTTTGTATGTATGTATGTATCTATCTATCTATATATATATATATATGTGTATGTGTGTGTTTGTTCATACGTGTGCGTGTGTATGTGATATACATGCATATATATATATATATATATATATATATATATATATATATAAATATACATATGCACACACACACACACTCGCACACGCGTGCACACACATATATAAACGAATGCACCTCCTCTCATTCACACGCGTATATTTCGCCAATGATGTGATATAGAAATAATTATCACAAAGATCACGTGTGACTTACCGTCGCTGTATGGAAGACAAGAAACAGTGTGAAATTAATGATAGTTTTCCTGCTTCAAACAACACTTGTACCAGTGGCGCTTATTTGACCTGTACTTGTGGACATTATTAGAATATTACATAAAGTTTACGCCTCAGTAGTATGCGATAAACCAAGAACAAGTTATTGGAATTATCCTATCTTCATAATACCTCATTAAACAATAAGCAATTATTTTCGTATTTTAATAACTGAGACAGTCGACACATACAACCGATTATAAATACAAATATTTCACAGACTTTAGGCAATTAATTACAACGTATAAATTTTATTCCCATATTGTGAATGGGAATGGCTCAGTGGTTAGAGCGTCGACCTAATTAGCGTAAAGTTGTGAGTTCGGGATTTTGCTATATTTTTCAGCAAGTCATTTTAATTCACGTTGTTCCATTTCATTCAGTTGCAGAAATATGATGTGACGTCATTGATGCCAAGTTATATCGTCCTTTGACTTTCTGTTAGTCAACACCAGTGGCCTGGAGAGAGGAGGCTGGTATACATGACTGATTACTGGCCTTCCATAATCTACCTTGCTCGGACTTGTGCCTTGGAGGGCAACATTCCAGCAGAAATCCTATGATCCTTCATTACTAAAGGCGGTCTTTATCATTTTATTTCCAAATTTATATGTAGTATAGCAAATTTCTAAGAAATAAGAAAGTACCATGCCCCACACTCACATGTTTAGAAATATTCACATCCAGCACTTTTCCTTTGTTACTCTCCCGCCTATTGTGGCTCAGAAGCTTGCCTCGCAACCTTATGTCTTTGGATTCAGTCTCAACGCGATGAAACGCGTAAAGCATATACAGGGTTATTCAAAAAGAATGAAGCGAATTCCTTACGCTATATTTTTATAAGGGAAAGCAATAAGAAACTCCAGCTAAGACACAAGTATTTACTCACAACCAACTTTTATTTCCTGTCTTACAAATGTTCAATGTGGCCATAACCTGCAGCACCGGAAACACCAGTGCTATAGGAGAATTCCTCTCACACGCATATCAGCATATCACGATCCACTGAGCTGATGGCTGTTGTTATTCGATGATAAAGTTCATCGATGTTAAAGGTCGCGGTGGAAAATAAACGCTACCCACCAACTTCGTTGACATTTAACATCGAATAACAAAGTGCCTATATTGTTTGATATGATTCCTCCTTTAGGAATAAGCGATACTTTTTCGTTCAACTCTTTCTGGATTTTCACGAGGTCTGCCTTTCGCAAATTATTTCTCTGGAAGAATGGCCCTGTTTTGCAATGTAATGTTGTTTATTCTTTACTACTAGTTTAAAAAAGTAATAACACAATGCAGTTTTTTTTTTTTTGCAAAGTAAAGATGGGACCGGAAGATTAACACTAGAAAACTTAGTATATTTATTTAATTTTGTTTGATCGTGAGATGAGAAAAATGCTATTGATTGAAAGCACAGCGTTATATAGAAAATTGCGTGAAATTATAACTTAAACAGTAAAATGACATACGTAAATGAAAAAAGCCGATAAAGTTATTAAAATAGTGTAACGACAAGATCTAGTTGATACGTATGTTGAAAAATATATAAGTTATTATTGGTGCATTCAAAGAAAATGTCTGAAGATGACAGATTAATATTAATTAAATTTGTATAACTAAACAGATTTGTTAACGTATGTGATGAGAAAATAATTTAAGATTGGTGAGAATGTCGTGACGTAAAAAAATAAAAAGAAAGGTAAAATATTTCTCATTTATTTTTAAAAAATCATATATCATAAATTTATGACAAACGACAGGGCACGCTGTATGTGTGACTAACTTTGCGAATACATTAAGCACATGTTTATGAATATAAAAATGTGTCCTTACTTTATTAATCTGACCAAAAAGAAATTTAATAATGCGTTGTAGAAATCCCACGCATGATTACAATAATGAGTTTCCAGATTTTCACGATGGAGAAAGATATTTTCTTTTAAATTTATAAATTATATTTATGTAACACAAAATGTAATGCTACAGTGAATCAACTTCTGCCTATTCAGCTAGTATATATTAGGAGCTATGAGCAACGTTGGTATCTCAGTATAGCCACATTACCTGCAGAAGTCAGTAAATGTACAGCTGAAAATAAACTTGAATACTTATAGATGAATACATGGAAGTTTATAAATCCATATCGATCCACTCATCAATACTCACAAATACATACATGCATGCATACATACACACACATGTATATATATAAAATATAAATTAGAGATAACACCACTATTATGCAACTCAAACAGTGATAGACATAAACCAAAGCATAAATAACAATATATACTTTCATAAAACACATGACTTATAACTAGATCTCAAAGAGCATAAAAATGAATGATCAATATATAATAGGTATGTTTCATGACTACGTATGTTTCATTGCTACAATTAAATTCGAATTACAATTAAGTTCAAATTCAATTTAAATAAATTCGATTTAAAATTATAGTCAACCTTCAGGTTAATGATAATAGTAAAATAAATAAGCAAATAAAGTTAAACAGTATTTATTTAAAAAATAAATAAAATAATGTATTTTTGAAGAAACAACTCCATTAAATATATTAGAAACGTAAAATATTAGGATTATTCCTACAACACATTTATTAAGTTAAATATTTAATTTTTAAGGGAAAAATAGATAGAAATATGTATTTATCTTTGAAGATATAATTTGACTTTAAAAAACATAATAAACTATCGAATATCTTTAACTCAGTTATACTTCAATATTTAATTGCCAAATTATTTAACAAAATAATCACTATTAATATTGTTAGATTTAAGTTCACATCTAATAATTATAAAATAATAAATACACACACACACACCACACACACACACACATATATATTTATGTGACATCCACGTTCACCTCTCTCCAACACAGAGCTGGCAGAAACGTTAACACGCCGGGCGAAATGCTTAGCGGTATTTCGTCTGCCGTTACGTTGTGTTCAAATTCCGCCGAGGTCGACTTTGCCTTTCATCCTTTCGGGGTCGATAAATTAGGTACCAGTTACGCACTGGTGTCGATGTAATCGACTTAATCCGTTTGCCTGACCTTGTTTGTCCCCTCTGTGTTTAGCCCCTTGTGGGTAGTAAAGAAATATATATATTTATATATGGAGGTCGTCTTTTAGTTTCCGTCTACCAGGATTTTGTTCGACGGGATGCTTTTGAAGAAGACACATGTCCAACGTACCATGCAAGTAGACTGAACAACAATCCATGTGGTTGGGAAGCTAACGGTTTATCACACAATCTAGATATTTGCTCACCTCCATCTTACGCTATTCTTTTGTCAAATATATTTTCCCTGGATTTTCCGCTTTGACAAAGGGAATTATTTATTTCGCCAATATAATTCTCTTCGCAATTGAGACAGGTTGTATGAGATTCTCCATTTTACAGTTCGTATTCTCTTTTAAATTTTACATGGGAACCAGCACCCAAACATTTCAACTTGTTTTTGTTACTGCATATTCCAGGTCTATTGTCTTCACTGTCCTTCAGGGTGGATTTTGAATTACCTGACGTGAATTGCGCTCTTGTGAAATGTTTTAAAGATATTTTGGTTCACGTTTTCTGTTTCTTGTGAGACTTTCATCAACTAAATTTTTCCATTTTGGCGCTTTGCAAAAGTATCGGTAAGTTTTTTTTAATGTATGGAACATATTGGTCCCTTCTGTATCGTGTGTCGATAAACGGAATAGTATAGCCTTCAATTTTACCCTGTTTCATTAGTTATACGATATTTAGTTACATTAGAACTAATCCTATAAACCCGGAAAAATTTAAAACAGAGGGTTACCTACTTGCAAACAAATGTGGCAACATGTAACATTATTGACCGAGGTTACCGTGGTTTTTCTGTAGGCTTTTCTTTCCACGGATAAACCTTATCTGTTTCACCCTTTACACTTTATATCATGACATCATTGTGATACATGATCCCTATTTATCGTTTTTTTCTTTTTCTTTTTTTTCTTTCCCTTTTACGATCGTTTTTGATCGAAAACCTACCCCCTTTTTTTCTCCCCCAAAAGAAAAGCTCTACTTTGTAATCTGTCCCGTCTGTGTGCAGCCCTGTGTGGCTAATAAAGAAACATTGTTTTTATAAATCCATTATTAATCAATTTTAAACGATACTTAAGTTTGTTCTTTCTTGCTTTTTCTTGTCCATTCAGTCGATATTGAGGTTTTCTTAAGTTCCAAAAGAGACCTACAAGTTATACATCCGATTTATCTTTTAATGTATATCAATTTATTTCTCTATATCATGTATTATTACTGACATTACAAGTTAAACATTTGATTCAAAGTGTGATTTCACTTTAAGTCACTCTTACCCTAATGGCTTAGAGTTCAGTATAAAAATGTAAGCTCAAAAATATAAATCTTAAGTTAAATATATTCAATGAGAATATTATATACTGAATTTATATTGAGTGCTCTATTGTATCAAAGTATTAATACTATTAAAGTCTTTATGTATTTATTACGAGCGATTATATATATTTTGTCTACCCAGGGTGTTTCGTGCTTTTTTCACTGATAAGTCATTCCAGGAAGTTTATCAAGTGACACTTATAAGCATGGATTCTGAATATTTTTGTTCAGAAATTTTATAAATTGTAGGTCTTTTCTCCAATGAATTGATAGTGAGACATTTCAAACAAACCATTCTTGTTCGTTATCGCAACAAATTTTTGTAGGCTTACAGGGATTGCAGCTTTATCAAAATTCTACTCGCAGAATTCGTATCTTATGCAATTACGTTGTCAAATAAGCATTCCATTTCTTAGACTTTCCATTTGTTTTATCTATTGAAGATAGAGTGTGTAACATTAACAAACAACATGTCACTCCTACTTAAAAAAAATATATCTATAGTTTCATGTATTAATGGTTTAGAGTTACTCTTTACTGATAAATGTGCTGACGTTAAAAATATGATTATTTAACGTTGAATATCATAAATTTTCAAATGCATAAGTCTCATTAAATATCCATTATTTTATCAGCTCATTAAGAATGAAATGTCAGATTTTCTTATGCACCAAGTTTGACAGCCGTTACCTCCAATGTTATCTTGTCAATTCTTTATTTACAGCATTGAAGGGGTACATTATCACTTTCGAAATACAATTCATGGTGTTTGATTATATTGTGAGTTTTCTCTTGTAAATCATTTTTTGTGAACCCATGGACAGAACAAATCTTCCTGTTGTATATGAATATGAGTTCCGTCGTGGCACAAATGCATCCCAGATAGCTCGATCCATCAATGACATATTCGGTGAAGATGTGGCAAATGAACGCATTGTACGTTGATGGTTTGAGAAGTTCGGGTCTGGTGACTTTACTCGTGAAAATCAGCCCCGTGGTGGACCTGAGACGAAGGTACATGAGTCCGGAACTGTAGTGGAAGCGGATACATCTCAAACTGCACATACGTTAGCAGCAAGTTTTGATGTTGCGATTCCACCTGTATTAGACCATCTGAAACAAATCGGCAAGGTAAAGAATCTAGACAAGTGGGTACCACACGAACTGGACGAGCATCAAATGACACGTCGCCTTTATACTTGCTTTTCTTTGCTGTCACGGCATAAAAGCGAGCGCCAATTTTGCATCGTGTCGTTACGTGTGATGCAAAATGGACTCTTTTCAACTATAGCAAGCGTTCTGCACGGTGGTTGGATAGAGACAAACTGAGAAAACACAATCCAAAAAAGAATATTCACATAAAAAAGCTAATCGCGTATATTTGGTGGTCCAGCTCAGGTGTCATCCACTACAGCTTCATGAGACCTGCGTAGACAATTACAGCAGATGTATGCATCAACCAATTGGATGAAATGATAAGTGAACCTGCAATTAAACAACCGAGGCTGGTCAATAGAGATAGGCCATTTCTCGCAAGACAATGTTCGACCACATGTTACACAAAGAACGCTACTCAAGTTATAGGAACCGAACTTGGAAGTACTATGTTATCTATTATATTCATTAGGCCTTGCACCAACTGAGTATCACGTTTTCCAGCTATTTGACAACTCTTTCCAGGGAAAAATACTTCAAATCTCAAGATGCAAAAATAGCCTTGCGTGAATTCATCACCTCTTGCTCTCCAGAATTCTTCGCTGCCGGCATAAATGAGCTACCGATAAAATGGAAAATCTGTATTGATAATTTAGGTGCATACATTGATTATCTGCACACTTTTGTTGAAATAAGGTAAACTTTCAGTTTAAAATCGGACACTTCATTCTTTAGGAAGAAAACATTACAGTATATGGGCGGTGCAGTATGATGCTTCGATCATCTACTCTTTTTTTACTCTTTTTACTTGTTTCAGTCATTTGACTGTGGCCTTTTAGTCGAGCAAATCGAACCCAGGACTTATTCTTTCTAAGCCTAGTACTTATGCTATTGGTCTTCTTTACCGAACCGCTAGTTTACGGGGTCTTAAACACACCAGCATCGGTTGTCAAGCGATGCTGGTAGGACAAACACAGACGCACAAACATATACACATACACATGCATATATACATATATATATACATATATACGACCCATAATTTTTTTTACTAAACTCCATTGAATATTTATGTAGTTCTCTAAGAAGAGATGGTGCTATATAGCAGTAAGCATTTAAACTGATATAATAGCACTTATATATTCACACAAAGGACACAACCATAGCGAGGAAGAGTGATTTATTACGAGTCAAATGTCTTAGCTTAACGGATAATGTAGCGACAGCAAAAGGAAGCAGCTCGCCAATACTTTGATCATCATTAGGTCGGCATATTGAAGATCACGCTATATGTAACTGTTAATAACATTATTCAACTTTAGCAATCGATACGGTATATTCGAATTTAGAACAGTTGATAAATTAGTTATATAGACGACTATGAAATATGGTGTGATGGAGTAATATGTCCTGATATATTATTGTTGGGGGGATGAATGAAATAGACACGATATGAATTAGGAAGAGTCATTAAATTAACAGTAGTTGTAAAATTATGAGTTGCATAATGAACGAGAATTATTTCAGAAAGAAAATATTGCAAGATTTATTCATTTATGTATTACTGAATCCATATAATAATTATGATGAATCTATTTATTAATGGCAGTATTTGTGGTGGCGCTGAATGATGGAAAATATGAACAAGCGAAATTTATATAATAGGTAACTACACAATAAAGACGGAGTTGTTGCCGATATTTGTCAACAATTAAATCACATTTCAGTAAGGCTGACCGAAATGAAATTTACAAAAGGTATCCAATCTAGACCCCCTAAGTGTCCCCGAAAATCAATAAAATCCCCGTTTTCACAATAAAGCAACCGCTGTAGCTCTCCAAAACGTCTTCCAATCAATTTCTCACCCCAAGTTAACCCTTTCTGTAAATTTTAATCCCCTTCCAGACGCATTTAGACCGCTTTTTATATAAACATCCAATTTGTATCAATGTTCGCCTTCTTCATTTTATAGGTGAAATTTACAATAGGAGCTAGGGTTAAATGCCTATTGTATTGATTTTGACCCCAATTTGCCTGTTGTGTAATGTTTGAGTATAGGCAGAGTTACAAGTTTGCATATGGTTCATGGCGAATTAAGTAATTCAGGCTGTGAGGAGATTGTCATGGAAAATAGATTTGCAAATTTTCATCGGCACCTTTCCTAAGAACAAATTGAACGGTGTTGCAGTGATAATGCCCTTGGTGCCTTCAGGAATATTAAGTTTACTAAAACGTACGGCGGCGGGCTGGCAGAATCGTTAGCACGCCGGGCGAAATGTTTAGCGGTATTTCGTCTGCCGTTACGTTATGAGTTCAAATTTCGCCGAGGTCTATTTTGCCTTTCATCCTTTCAGGGTCGATTAAATATGTACCAGTTACGCACTGGGGTCGATATAATCGAATTAATCCGTTTGTTTGTCCTTGTTTGTCCTCTCTGTGTTTAGCCCCTTGCGGGTAGTAAAGAAATAGGTATTTCGTCTGCCGTTACGTTATGAGTTCAAATTTCGCCGAGGTCTACTTTGCCTTTCATCCTTTCAGGGTCTATTAAATATGTACCAGTTACGCACTGGCATCGACATAATCGACTTAATCATTTTGTCTGTCTTTGTTTGTCCACTGTGTGTTTAGTCCCTTGTGGGCAGTAAATAAATACAGATAGATAAGATGATAGTTCCATAAATTGATCGGTAGATAGATACGTCGACAGGTATGCAGATACATACAAATAGTTTGATCCCCATGTAAGAAAATTATGTAGGCCGATTGTTAGAAACGGAACTAAACCTTCGCTTTCTCTTATATTACGAAGCATACGAACGATAAAGACCTAAGATATATGTACTTTATTGCAAGTGTTACAAGTTTGCTGGATTCTAATCTTGATGTTCTGCTTTGGCGTCGTCAGCTGTAATCATGTGAACCACAGTAAGGACAAGCAGAGGTGAAGGCCATAATGATGGGAAGTGCAGAAGTAAGGGAAGATGAGATACTGATAACCAAACCAGGAAACACTTATTAACGACACAGTAATGTGACCAACACTGTGTAATTGCTCGAACAGAAAGTCTCTCAACTGATTTAACAGGAGTAAAACCAATACAGAATCGGAAGTGAGAGTTAAGGAGACCGACATTGTTATGTGAAGTGTATGGATATTTAATGAGGTTTCCAGAGGCATTTTCACACCGTAGTATTTTTAGTGATAACAATATCGGGGATCATCACTTTCGTAGCATCGTATTTTTTCATCTTCAAACTAATGAGATAGATGTTTGAATACTCAACGCAAGTGTTATAGGAAATATATTGTTGTTCTGAATATGGTTTGTGGTATCCTTTATATCACCCCATAATCATTTTAATAGAAGAAATGCTTGAAAACTATTCAATTATAATGTTTTGAAAAGAGTAAATACAAATATTTAAAAAAAAATGAAAGCCAGACTCCAGTCATCTTAAATAGATTTTAAAATGAAGAATATTCTAATTTTCAAAATAGAATAGACGGATATCTAATCCGGAATATTGGTTTTTTTTTAATGAAAGCGGTTCATGACATTTTCTTAATGCTCATTCAATCGCCGCCAGTGAATTGAAAAGCAATAAGAAAACCGATACTTCTCCTAATAGTTGAGCTACATAACGGAAAGATACAAATATTGTTTATACTTTTGTCCGTTGTTCTACAGTTTGTATAAACCACCGCTGTTATGATTGCAATCTTTTAAAAGGATATGGAGGGATGGACATTGCTTACCAGAATCCTACTGGTTTACTGAACTATCCAACTAAATTGGAAAATACAATTGCGTCATTTGTTTCCTATTCATTTTATTCTATAGTCGCATTACTTTAGATATAGCCAGGAAGATTTATTATTCATAACTTTTCCAGATATGAGATAACCAATTCAATTAACTTTTTTAATTAAAATTCCTGCAGGAATACAGACTGGTCCAATTTTAAGCTGATCTTTGTTACTTTATAGAGATTTAAATGAGAATAATACACAGAAAAGAAGAAACATAGACTATCAATATGCCAGAATGTTTGTTTACAGATTCTGGACAGTACCAAAAGTGTGATGAAAAATATATTAAGACCTGTTCGAGATTATTACTTGTCGACAAATTCTAAGTAGGTACTAATGTCTATGAAAGATGAAATATAAAATAAAAAAACCGGCAGAATAGCGAAAAATGACGATTATTTTTATTATTTTAAAAATGTAGTGGCCTATTTAACACAAAGCCAAGAGATGATATAAAATTGCATGTGGTAACAATGGTTATATAAGAATCTGCAACAAAAATATTTAACATATTTCAAATAGTATGATAACTCTTTTGAATTTTCAACACAAGCCATCCTCTAATATTAGTAACGATTCAGTCTTCCATTGATCGAAGCATAACTGGATGATTGGACCAAATGCTTGTTGCCAGGTCTGCTGAATGAAATATATATAGCGAATAAATAAATATTAAGGCGGCGAGCTGGCAGAAACGTTAGCACGCCGGGCGAAATGCGTAGCCGTATTTCGTCGGCCGTTACGTTCTGAGTTCAAATTCCCCCGAGGTCAACTTTGCTTTTCATCCTTTCGGGGTCGATTAAATAAGTACCAGTTACGCACTGGCGTCGATATAATCGACTTAATCCCTGTGTCTGTCCTTGCCTGTCCTCTCTGTGTTTAGCCCCTTGTGGGTAGTAAAGAAATAGGGATTTCGTCTGCCGCTACGTTCTGAGTTCAAATTCCACTGAGATCAACTTTGCCTTTCATCCTTTCGGGGTCGATTAAATAAGTACCAAATATGCGCTGTGTTTAGCCCTTTGTGGGTAGTAAAGAAATAGGGATTTCGTCTGCCGCTACGTTCTGAGTTCAAATTCCACTGAGATCAACTTTGCCTTTCATCCTTTCGGGGTCGATTAAATAAGTACCAATTATGCGCTGTGTTTAGCCCTTTGTGGGTAGTAAAGAAATAGGTATTTCGTCTACGTTCTGAGTTCAAATTCCAATGAGATCGGCCGACTTCGCCTTTCATCCTTTCGGGGTCGATTAAATAAGTACCAGTTACGCACTGGGGTCAATATAATCGTCTTAATCCGTTTGTCTGTCCTTGTTTGTACCCTCTGTGTTTAGACCCTTGTGGGTAGTAAAGAATTAGGTATTTCCTCTGTCTTTACGTTCTGGGTTCAAATTCCGCCTAGATCGACTTTACCTTTCATCCTTCAGGGTAGTAAAGAAATAGGTATTTCGTCTGCCGCTACGTTCCGAGGTCAAATTCCGCCGAGGTCGACTTTGCCTTTCATCCTTTCGGAGTCGATAAATTAAGTACCAGTTACGCATTGGACTCGATATAATCAACTTAATCCGCTTGTCTGTTCTTGTTTCTCGTCGCTATGTTTAGTTCCTGTGGGTAGTAAAGAAATAGGTGTTTCGTCCGTCTGTACGTTCTGAGTTCAAATTCCGCCGGCCGAAGTCGACTTTGCCTTTCATCCTTTCGGGGTCGATAAATTAAGTACCAGTTACGAACTGGAGTCGAGGTAATCGATTTAATCCGTTTGTCTGTTCTTGTTTGCCCCCTCTATGTTTAGTCCCTTGTGGGCAATAAAGAAATAAGAAAGCTTATCGAGAACATTTGCACGAAATTTTATTAAAAGAATTTTTTTTTGTTTTGTTTTTTTTTACATTAGAGTTATTTATCGAATTATTAATATATGTCCTCGAACGCTTTTCGCAAACCATGTTTGGAAAAACAAGTTCGTTCACTTGTGTGTATGAATTCGTTGGTATATGTGTGTACCTCTTATTTGTTTTTGTGCCAACTGCACAATTTAAAAGAAAAAATATTGCTTTATAATTCAAAAATTGTTGCTTCAAAGACTATTGATTTAACAGGAAAGATAAATTCATTAAGAAAACGGGAAAAAAATTAATATGGAAATTTGAAATATGTGAGTGCAGCTTTCTAACTGAATTATTAAACGAATAAGAATTTCGGAATTTCCAAACATCGTAACTGAAAGAACTTTCAGCTATGATATGCAACATTTAGTCAATCTATTCGTTAGTGCTCGTTGATAGTAACTGAAAATTCTTTTGCATAGTGTTTTGTCATATGGATTCTTTTCGTAGCATTTTCCGTGACCGAATATCAAGACGGATTTTATAGTTTGGGGATAGTGACATGTTAATTATTTTTCTAACAGCGCCTAAATTATGGTTTGCAACTCAATCTACAATTATGTATAGAGGGATAATGACGAATTCTACACATAATCAGAGAACCTGCAAAAAATAGCATTTACTGAAAGTCACAAAATGAAATGATAATTTTGGATAATGCAGTCTTACATATGAATTCTCTATATATAAAGCTGAAGTTGTCTGTGTGTGGCAGATTCGGTAGCCTTCAACTAACTCTATCTCCTCCGAGACCTGCGACGCAAGTTGACCAAAATTGAAAGTATGATAGAAGAAGGGTTGCTCTTCCTTCCGTAGAAGATAAAATTCAAATCGGACCATGTTAACACCAAACATTATTTACATCAAACAGGTGCTTTTTTTCTATGAAAATCACTATTTTTTACAATTGTTTGACTGCTGTATCAACATTTGTCGGTGTATTTCAACCAGAAAAATATTCACTTTGCTACATAATGCAAAATTTTTACTTATCAAAAATTCCAATGCTAAAGGACCTAAACAAACCCAAGCAACGCCGGGCGATATTGCTAGTGTTTAATAAAGTTGGGGATGATCATAGCTTGCAGATACTTCGCCCATACGTTTGGTCAATAAGAGTTAATCTCGGTCCAAGCATAAAAATTTGACCTAAAGAGTACCGGAGAGACGTGTGTCGCCATACTTCTCAGACCATGATATTATGCAAAATTCCATTGAACACCGAATTCATATACATCCCGCATTGTCCTCAACTCGATGGAGATATACTGTATCAGAAACTTTATCTATGCAGTCCACTAGCTATATGTTATATGTCTCCTCCGTTGCTCACATTCTGAGTTCATCAATGTGTCTGATGACTCCTAAGTTGCCGATGTTCTGAGTATATCATAGTCTCTGACGATGCTAGTTACAATTTACGATACTATTTCTTAACGTCAGATAGACAGCAAAACTAAAACCAATTATCATGTATGCAGCGAGTGAAGCACGTTACTAACAAAATGTGGACAAGAGAATCATCCATTAATTATACTATAAACAGTTAAACAGTTAGTAATCTAACAGACAGACAGCTACGGAATAACTGTAATCATGTTGAAATTTCCTATATTAACAGTGTGATCTATGTGTGTTGTCATTATTATGTACGCTGAAGCAGTTGGTTAACAGGATATTTTAAAAATTCCGTGTGATGAGTAGGACGACTAAATAAAGATTATATTGCAGAGAGAAAGGCGACGAGCTGGCAGAATCGTTAGCATGGCGGGCGAAATGCTTAGCAGTATTTCGTCTGCCGTTACGTTCTGAGTTCAAATTCCGCCGAGGTCGACTCTATCTTTCATCCTTTCGAGGTCGATAAATTAAGTACCAGTTATGTACTGGGGTCGATCTAATCGACTTAATCCGTTTGTGTATCCTTGTTTGTCCCCTCTATGTTTAGCTTCTTGTGGGCAATAAAGACATAAGAAACGTTAGCGCGCAGGGCGAAATGCATAGCAGTATTTCGCCCGTTGCTACGTTCTGAGTTCAAGTTCCACCGAATTCGGTTTTGCCTTTCATCCTTTCGAGGTCGGTTAAATAAGTACCAGTTACGCACTGGGGTCGGTATAATCGACTTAATCCGTTTGTCTGTCCTTGTTTGTCCTCTCTGTGTTTAACCCCTTGTGGGTAGTAAAGAAATAGGTATTTCGTCTGCCGTTATGTTCTGAGTTGAAATTCCGCCGAGGTCAACTCTGCCTTTCATCCTTTCGGGGTCGATAAATAAAGTACTAGTTACGCACTGGGGTCGATATAATCGCCTTAATACTTTTGTCTGTCTTTGTTTGTTCTCTCTATGTTTAGCCCCTTGCTGACAAGAAAGAAATAGATATATATATTTCGGACAGAAATAAAGCCGTGTTGAAATATGTATTAATGTTCAACAGCATCCACTTGCGGCTACTGTTTGTCCAAATAATATCCATATGCGGTAAAATTCAGGTATGTTTACTCTTCTACATTGATTAGTTTCCGTACTGTAGATACAAGTTATATTAACATGTCCTTGTCGTAATTTCAAGTGAGTGTACAATTGCCCAAACAAAAGTAACCAAGCAATATTGTTTAGTAAATGAATGCGTTTTTTTTAGGAAATTGGATACTATTGGTTTAGCTCTCTAATCTTGAAGCATATATGAAACCTGGTGTTTCCTGATTATATAACTTTATAAAGGAACAGTATTTTCTAAGCAGAATATTGCGTGAGAGAGTGGTTGGAAAATGAATGGAAACATCATATTGTGTCCGACACTGACACCCTTAGGTTTATCAAACTAATGCTTGGAAGATTCAGAAAATAACAGTGTGTGCACAATTAACCTAAATTTGGTGACACAAGTTAAGGAAGCAACTAAATCTCATCGAAGTGTCTAGAAATAAAGAAAACCTGCGCTCGAGGGCGTAGTTTTTCCTTTCTTCTAGAATGTAATGTATTTTCAGCTTTTTTTAAATTTTATTTTTAGCACTGCGTATAAACCTGTGATATATGTGAATACCCACTTTGATTATGTCAGGAATATTTATTTCTTTACTACCCACAAGGGGCGAAACACAGAGAGGACAAACAAAGACGGACAAACGGATTAAGTCGATTACCTCGACCCCAGTGCGTAACTGGTACAACCCCGAAAGGATGAAAGGCAAAATCGACGTTGGCGGAATTTGAACTTAGAACGTAACGTCAGGCGATATACCGCTAAGCATTTCGCTCGGCGTGCTAACGATTCTGCCAACTCGCCGCCTAGGGATATACAATATTATGTATTTAAAGTGTAGATTGAGGTATCATCCCCCAGTTCATTACATTTATGTCTCATACCAGATCAGGGATCTAGAAATCTGCGAAACATGTAAGCAGCATATCCGCGAAGGCAAATAAGAAAATGTGGGGCGATGCATTATACACTAATTGTTTCATATACCAGTGCTCTCCAAATATGACTAAGGTTTGCAAATAGATGATAACAATAATCTGAAAGTTAAGTCTTTGCCTATGACACGTCATTAATTGTTTACAGCTACTCTCACATTGGATCTTATACAATCTGTTAAGTAGGATGTGCATATATTATGGTGGCTGTTAATACGAGGGTCACCCGTCTTTATTTTTTCTACTGTGTTACAAACCCACAGTGGTTTATGTTAAATCATAGCTAAACCATAGCCTACAATGTAAAACAAATCACCACGACATTGTCTGATATATTGATATTCAAATTATCATTTACTGGAAGTTTGCAGATTTAATGTCGACATAGCGTAGGCTGTACAGTCAACAACTAATTTTACAATTTAATCACGTTTATATAAACGAGTTTCCTGCCGGTCTACGTCACAAACACAAACAATAGAGATAAACACATTTATAGATACACAACTCTCTGCAATATGCACAAATTTTCAGCTATATAGACATATAATAATGACAGAAATTATTACATCCTTCGGGATATGGCATCATACTATACTGATCAAATTTCTTCTGTGATTATGAACACAAATCATTTATCTCATTTACTACATACATTATTTTAATACTCATGCGTGCTAATGTGTGAATCTATGTGCATATTTCTTTTTGTGATGTTTTCTTTCTGACTAAATGTACTCATGAATGATTGTATGTCACTATAATTGATAATATGTTGGTGGAAAAATAACATACTCAGCACTAAATAAAATATTTCGGCCTCAATAAAAACTCCTCTCCAAATCATTAGTCAATTACAGTTGATTCTGGTATTATGCCGCACACAAAGAATTATTGAATTAAGATTTCTTTACACACCAGTCACTGTGTTATGTAAATTATATACATAAATGCTCTTATACACGCCACATTTGATGTACTAACTACAATGCAACAGTGAATGTTTGATAATTGCTTCCCAAATGTTTAACATCACTGCATTAGTAGATGAAATTATATTTCAGAGCAGGCTGCCTGGCGAATACATAGTCTCTCTTTTTACACTCCAAAGATCTTCATCCCCATTTTCATTGATTGATAATGAAAAGTAAGATAATGATTAAAGTATAGTCTAAACTATATAAGTATGCTTGCATGTATGTGTGTATGTATGTATGTCTGCCTATATGTGTACGTGTATGTATGTACGTATATATTGGCAATCACATATATATAAAATTCTAATGACGTCAAACAAAATAATGATATTTTAAAGTCATTTACCACGTACGTTTCATGCCTGCGTAATATTTAACCGCAAATGCATCCGTTGCGTAAGACATTTCTCAGTTAAAATATTCCAAAATAAGAACCGGGAAATATTTCAATATTTATGTATTTGGTCAGAACAGTAAGTTGGCTTCTGAGTTAGGTGTATCAGAGAGAGGGGAGAGGAGAGAGAGAGAGAGAGAAAGGGAGGGAGAAAGAGGAGAATAAAGAAGGGTATTTATATAAAGTGAGATAGTGGGGAAAAGAAAGGAAGTAAGATGTACGGGTGAATAGAATGGATAAGAAATGAGATCATCTTACCTGTATGTTTGCATACAAAATCACTCTGAAATAAAAAAAAAAATAATAGAGAATTCAGAACGTAGTTTTGGGAAGAGGATGGCGAAATAATGACCCTGGTGACATGGTGTGGTAAAAGAGTTTTAGTAGCGACAGGGTCGGTAGCATATAACCATGGACATAAGTTATGTGTTGAGGCATCTTGGACCAAAACACTTATAATAGTAGTAGTAGTAGAAATAGTAGTAGTAGTAGTAGTAGCAACAGTAGTAGTAATAGTAGTAGTAGTAGTAGTAGTAGTAGCAGCAGCAGCAGCAGCAGCAGCAGTAGTAGTAGTAGTAGTAGTAGTAGTAGTAGTAGTAGTAGTAACAATAATGATAATGATAACCCTTATTCAAGAACCATCGCAATGAAAAATAAATACTACTCGTGTGCAAGTGGGGGAACATGTCCTAGCGGTTTGAGCAGCGGACTCGCGGTAGAGGGATCGTGGGTTCGAATCTCTGACCGGGCGATGTGTGTGTTTATGAGCGAAACACCTAAGCACCACGCGGCTCCGGCAGAAGGTAATGGCGAACTCCTCCTGACTCTTTCGCCACAGATTTCTCTCTCTCTTTCCTCTTGCATCTTGCAGCTTACTTGCGACAGACCGGCGTCCCATCCAGGTGGGGAACCTATACGTCAAGAAAACCGGGAAACCGGCGCTTATGAGCCAGGCATGGCTCGAGAAGGTACAAACTAAACAAAAACTCGTGGGTAAAAAGAGAAAATTCGAGAAGGATTGAAATGCAATATCTGAAGAGTGTGCAGTAATCAACCAAGTTTCTAGAAAGCAAGAAGATTAACATTGTGAGAAATAAAGAACGCAATGTATATGTATTCAGACTGAAGGAGGATCGAGAAGTGAGAAATAAAAAGTAGTTAAAATATGAAGGACCTTCTTGATTATGCGAATATAAGCGGGAGATGTGTTTATAAAAAGTGAGAAAATAATACAGTGGAAGCACATGGAAAAGATCATACGCGCTGACATATGATGGAATGTGTGGATTAGAGGAATTACAGACAATTGCTGAGAATATAAATTGTGGAGGCACGGTGCGTCTGAAAGCTGAGTTGTGTGGCGATACGTAACATACTACATCTCAATGACACTGTATATGTAGTCTGGTATCGTTACAAACGTAAACAAATTCTATTTCCTCTGTAAATTAATATATGGACACGACTGTTTCATCCTGCTACTGACGGTATGTTTGTCTTATTTTCCGATTCACATCATCAAGTACCGAAGCAGTAAACTGTAGTACAAAAAAAAAAAATGTGCACGCAATTTACTTACGAGGCGATTGTGTTAATTGCCAATTTAAGCCAAAATTGCACCATACAATATTAATTATTGCAAAAAAAGTTATTGTTTCTATCTATCTTTACGCTTCAATGCTGACACATTGTTCTTGAATTTTCTATCGATATAAAAGATGCCATTTGATATATTTTAGTAACTTAAATTACCTCTAGGCTGTCACACATAAACACAAACACACACATACAGATAGAGAAATAATATATAAACACATACATGTATCAAAAATGCATATATATAAACCTAAATACACATACATACAGATATATGTAAACATTCATACTCACACATACATATATGTATATGATGCTGTCTGGCTATAAAAAAAAAACTGAACTCATGTCCGGCTAATTTTATGATTTTATTGCGTACATAATTAGCAAATATTGCAATAAAGTAATTTCCTATTGTATTAAACCAAAAACATTCTATAAGAGAACAATCAATTTTAACGCTGGTTATTTTTTGACGGGTAGTTGGTGGAATTTATATAAATGGCTCTATTTATCTGTAGTTAGAAAAGCTATTGTAACAAGTAAATTACAAAATAACACACAATAAGTAATTGATATATTCATTTGTTCATCTATTAAATTCAATGGTGGGGGATTTCTCTGAATGAAACAAACCTCATATAAATCAACTTGCATCTTTCACATTGATAGCAAATTCAAAGACAGTTTTGTAAACATTTGTAACCATTAACGCGTAAAGAAAGATAGGAACAATATCTTCTATAGGAAACTTAAAGTACCATTGTTTATTCATAGTAGAATCTTGCAGAAAATTGAGTCTGTTCATAAATGAACTGCTTTTCCAATGTTCTATGTATATAGAGAGCGGCTGAATTGACGACCTCTGAATGACTTGAAGAACACTGATATAACAGATGACATTAAATTAAAACAGGAGACATGACATTAGAATAAAACAGGTGACACGGTAACGTAAAGAAATCCGTCGCATATATATATATATATATATATATATATATACTAGCATTAAAGACCCGTCGTTGCCGGGTCATAGTGCTAGTGCATGTATATATATGTATATATATGTGTACATATTACATGTACATCTATATATATACATCTACACATAAACTACAACATACAAAGTTATATCTTGATATCGCTAGTGATAACACTACTCAAAATATATAACAGACTGGAATTCTTAGCCCGTCTCTTGTAATTTCGATCAATTATATCTTGTCCTCCCTCTTGTATAGAAGTGTGGCTACAATCCAGCCTACCTCTTCTTCCGGGGTGGGGGGTGGGGGGATTTAAATTTTTTTTTCCAGGACGTCCTACGTCCCAGATATAAAGGTAAAAATAAAATATTTCCACTTTGCAAGTTCGAGTCGAGTACTCCCTTGCACGCTCCGTTGACTCGAACCTTGCTTCTATTTTGGCGAATTTACCGCCTCTGATTAGATACCTTTCATAGTCGCACCAAGACACTTTTTGAAGGTGGTTTCCTCCATGTGTACAAATCTTCTTTTTTCTCTACATTGTATACTTTATAGACAATAGTCTTTTCTTTAATTTAATTTTTTATTATCCATCTGAACTATTCCATTTCTTCAAGCTAATTTTATTTTAAATTTATTCCCATTCATGTGAAACCACTTATTCAAGTTCAAATCATTGATGCAATTTTATACCAATTGCTATTTTTACTATTGTCATGTTACTTTAGTTTGATTTTAAGTATTAATTACTACATATAATTCAATTGTTATTATTATTTTTATTGTTAAAGTGAAAGTATCTGACATAAAATAGAGAAACGTTTTTGTTTCACTTTTAACAGGTAATACTGAAATAGTGGACAAGATATGATATTGCCATGGGCTCGCTCTAGGTAAGATGTTGAACAATTTTTTGGCCCATGAAACTACATGGGCCCTAAGTAAGGCATGTGTAAAATTTTTTGAATGGAATTCGTTGTGTAATTCTCAGGTTTTAGGGAATCGTAGTGGAAAAGATATGATATTGCTGTGGGCTCGCCCTAGGCAAAAAGTTCAAAATTTGTTTTGCCGATGACACTCCCCGGACCCTAAGTAAGGCATGTGTAAACTTAGAATGAAATTGGTTGTGTAGTTCTCAAGTTTTAGGGAAACACACAGACAGACAGACACACACATTCTCAGTTTATTTATAAACAAACAGAGAACAGAGGCGCCCGGTGTTGCACGGAAGAAAAAGCAAAATATGTTGTATAGAAATTTATTCTAGATTCAAATTATTCTTCAATTGGGATACAATTTATTCTTTAATTGGGAAATCAATTCTGAATTCAAAGCAAATAATAATAACAATACTGATGCAGTACCAGGCAGTGGCTCTCGTGGGTTGTGATCTTAACTGATTGAAATTGTTAACATGTACATTGTTTTGTCTTGGTATAAATGATGGGTTACAGCAAATATTCTGCTCAATACCACAGATTTGCTTGTCAGTTGCTTGACCTTAACCAGTTGAGCATATCCCTTAGTGGTTGACAATATGTGCATCTCTGATCACGAACAGAAATAGTAGCGTAGCTTCACAACCATGTGGTGAGAGGGATTATTTGGAGTTTGTATAATTCACCTCTGGAAACATACGTGGTTCGTTCAAAATCCTTAAACGACCCTTATTCAGGGACCTTTTGATTGGGATGGGCTACTCGACCAGAAGAAAATTCTAACTGGGCCCTTCCTGCTGTTTATCTTGATATGAGATCACCATGTTGCACACACGTGGTTGTGATGCATGTGCCTAGTTTACCCTTATCAGACGGGCAGTCATGATGTGTATACTGGGCTTCATATATTTTACCCCAGTGTCATTTTGATGGCATGCACTGCTCTCTCAATAATAATAATAATAATAATAATAATAATAATAATAAGAAGAAGAAGAAGAAGAAGAAATAAAATTTACCACTTTTATGAAAGGAGATAAATCCTACCACATATGTTGAAGGAAATTACGAAAGAGCTTCTGGGTAAACATGATTCTTTGTTTCCTGGTTTGGAGCAGAGACAAATAAGTCTTGCACACTACTTACCCTAGAGTACCCAATATAAAGTTGACCATGAGAAAAGCAAGGCTCAATTAAGTGTAAGCCAGCAGATTTCAAAGACTGAACTTGAGTTTTATTAATAGACATTGCAAAGCAAATTTGCACTGGGAATTGTGTTCATTTAAACTCAAATTACATACCTGTTGGTTTGACTGGAATTCTTGGAATGAAAACCTCTTCCTTAGAGGTGCATCATCCATTTATGATGGTAGCTTCTGTCACATTAGGTGGTAATGTCTTCACAGTCAACCTTGTCTCATTGCATAATTTAGGGGTATCTAAATTTCTTAGAAGCACTACTAGGACTCCTACCTTTAGAGACAGTTTATGAGGAGGTTTCCAGGTGGCTCAAGAGAATTAAGGAATTCTTTTATGCAATGGACAGCTTGATTTCCATCCAGGACAATCAACTGATTTGTACTTCTTAATGATAGCTGGAATCTTATTCATTAATTCATGGTTAATCCTTGCTACTGTCTCATTTTTTGGAGCAAGAATTGCCCTTTCACACAACCATTTATGTGAATAATAATTATTACTGAAGGCTGGAATTACCGTTCTTCAATTCATCTGGGAATTCACCTTGATAACAATATGAGCAAAACTGATATCACAATTCCCATCAAATGGTACTTTCCAATTTCTTAAGTGGAGGGCCCAGGTTGAAAACCGTTTTGCTCATTGGTCTCCATGTAATAAATCTCGCACATTAGTATTGCAAGAGAATTTCAGTACTTTATTCCATACGCGTGACGACTTAATACATGCTTTGTATTTCATCAGATCTTGTTCGTATCGGAACGACTGGTAATGTCTGTGTGAAGTCTCCTGCCTCTGACGTCCTGTAAGATCATATCAAGAGCTTCCATTGCACCTATATGTGACATGGTGCATTCATCCCAAATGATAACGTGACATTGGCACAAGACCTCTGGTAAACCTGAATCTTCGCTTATGTTAGAAATTGAACACTGATTTGTGACCACGCTTAGTAGTAATTTAAAAGTAGAAAGAGCTGTTCGTCCTCCTAGAAGAACGGTGGAAGCACAGCCAGACAATGTTACAGCAACTGCAATTCTTTCTTGTAACCTTATTATGGAGAGAAGCAAGGTTACAAATGATTTACCTGTACCATCAGAAGCATGAAGAAAGAAAATTCCTCTGCTTTGTTCTGGCGATTGTGGAACGACACACTCAGTCATGCATGCACACACGGATACATATACATACAGTATCAAACATCAGATGAAATGGGCGTGTGCATGTGTGTGTGTGAGAGAGAGAGAGAGAGAGTGAAGGGGTGCGTTGTCGTGTATACATATATACATAAATGAATAGACATACATCTTTCTTGTATGTATGTATGTGTGCGTGTGTGTGTAAGAGAGAAAGAGCGAAAGAGAGAGAGAGAGAGAGAGAGAGAGAGAGAGACACTTAGATATCACTCTCTCACACATACACGCGCGCGCACACATACATAGAAAAGGTATGTATGCATATGTATTTATGCATATATACATTACAACACACCCTTTCACTCTCACACAGACACACACAAACAGATATACACATACATAAATGTATACACGCTTATATACAAAAACACACACGTGTTCGCGTGTGACTGTCTGCAAATACATAGAGCTGAACACGGCGTGCAAAAAGAAAATGAATAAAATGTATTTACAGAAATTAACGAAGTGTGCGAGTTCAGAACGAAATGAAACCGGGAGTGTGCTTGTGTGTGTGTGTGTGTGACAGAGAGATAGAGAGAGATAGAGAGAGTGAGAGTGAGGGAGAGAACATTGCAAACAATGAATGCGATAAACATGGGACGAAAAAGTCGTATAAATAAAAGGACGTTGAAAAGTATCGTGTACCGAATATTTAAATTTGTGAACTCAGTAAATATTTCTTTCACAAATTTGTCGTAGTTGTTTACAAATAGCGAACATTAAAATAGTGACTGAGAGACTTCGCCGTTTTTACATCAATACTGGAAGTTGACATTGAGAAACCTTTTTAAAGAAGTGAATCATAAATATAAAGCAATATTTTTTTAAATAGGCGTAGGAGTGGCTGCGTGGTAAGTAGCTTGCTTACCAACCATATGGTTCCGAGTTCATTCCCACTGCGTGGCGCCTTGGGTAAGTGTCTTCTACTATAGCCTCGGACCGATCAAAGCCTTGTGAGTGGATTTGGTAAACGCAAATTGAAAGAAGCACTTCATATATATGTATATATATATACATATATGTGTGTGTGTGTGTGTGTGTGTTTGTCCCCCCAAAATCGCTTGAAAACCGCTGCTGGTGTGTTTACGTCCCCGTGGTTCGGCAAAAGAGACCGATAGAATAAGTACTAGGCTTACAACGAATAAGTCCTGGGGTCAATTTGCTCGACTAAAGGCGGTGCTCCAGCATGGCAGAACTCAAATGACCGAAACAAGTAAAAGAGAAAAAGAGTAAGAGTGGGTTCTGAAGATTAATTCCGATAAAAGTAGTCCCATGTTTCTACAGTTAGTTACCCAACCAATCGACGGATATTGTGTGATCCCGTATCAATTCCTCCTAATATAAAATTTCCCACTCAAATAACAAGCAAACATGGCGTTCAATCTATAGTTATTTTGGGTTGTGTGTATGTTTAAGCAACATGTCTCGTGATCAAAGGAATCTACGAGTCTAATTGCAGTGAAATCACGTTCCCTTCCCCGTAGACCAGGGAGTCACATATGTATTCCGTCATTCTGGTATCTGTACACTTGTGAATTCTGTTGGTGAACTCACTGGAATAGAAAAAAGGCATCTGTTTGTGCGCAACAATTAATATTCCGTAGTGTTGATTAAAGTATAGTGTTCTCTCTGTATCATGAATCGTAATATTCTGGTAAACTACTCTTTATTTAGTGACTTTTTTCTATTTTTTGCAAAGCTGTAAATTATTATTACGCAACTAGTTTTTTAGTGATATATTTTCCTTTTTTTGTTTTTGCAATCATTACAAAGCAATAAATTATTATTCCCATATCAACAGTATTCATTGTCCTTGACAGAGAGTAAATATCAAAACTGCTATTCTGTAGGTGTTCTCAAACTGTGTAAATTTCGAGGCCTGAAATTTGGGGTAAGATGCTAGTCGATTACATCACCCCATATATTTCGCTAGTACATATTTTATCGAATTCGAAGAGATGAAAGACGATGTCGACTACGGTGGAATCTGAAATCGGATCCTAACGAGCCGGACGAAATCACTGCTTAGTATTTTTATCCGGCTCGCGGCCTTCTGTTCGCATTTAATGAAAACACTACAAAATATTATGTTTTATTTAGATATTTGATACAATATTTATGCAGTATTACCGTTACAATAGTTGATTACGTAAAGCTAAACAGCAGTATGTTTGCTAATCAAATGAAATCAAAATCATAAATGAGACATTATACATTCCAGAATGAAATATTTCAAATAAAATAAAGTATTATTGCCTAAATATCAAATATGATAAACGCAATGTCTATTTACAGTGTCTAACAAGAAGGAAATCAACAATAATGACGCAATACATTAGTTTAATATTCAGAACTGAAGGTTGTAAAATCGACTGCGATATAGCAAATTCCAACCCTGAAGACAGGGCAGCCTTAGTTGTATCTGAGATTAATCTATATCCTGTTATATTTGAATATTTATGGAAAGCTATAAATATTAACTTTCTTGAAACATAGCATTAAAACAAATCTGACAATGAATATTCAAAGATGATTAATATATGTGTTGGAAAATTTGTGTGTTGTTCAGAGACAACTTAAATTGCAGCTATGCCAGATGTCAAAAATTCCCGCCGGCAAGAAAACGTCTATTCAACCGTTCCAAATGTCTGCCGGATCAAATTAAATCGTATCCTATATATATATATATATATATCTATATATATATATATATATATATATATATATTATATATATATATATATATATATACATATATATATATATATATATATACATATATATATATATATATATATATATATATATATATACATATATATATATATATATATATATATATATATATATATATATATGTAGGTCCCGGGTTGATTCGGGGTTAACCACAGTAAATAAGGTACTCAATACATAGCAGAGTAAATGTATACATATATATGTAGTTATATATATATATATATATGTGTGTTTGTGTTTTTGTGAATATATATGTATACATTTATGTATATATATATATATATATATATATATATATATAGGCACAGGAGTGGCTGTGTGGTAAGTAGCATGTTTACCAACTACATGGTTCCGGGTTCATTCCCACTGCGTGACACCTTGGGCAAGTGTCTTCTACTATAATCTCGGGCCGACCAAAGCCTTGTGAGAGGATTTGGTAGACAGAAACTGAAAGAAGCCCGTCGTATATATGCATATATATATATATGCATTTATATATGCATATATATATATATAGAGAGAGAGAGAGGGAGAGATATGTGTATGTATGTATGTATGTATATGTGTGTGTATATGTTTGTCTCTTTGTCCCCAAACATCTCTTGACAACCGATGGTGGCATGTTTACGTCCCCGTAACTTAGTGGTTCGTCAAAAGAGACCGATAGCACAAGTACTAGCCTTCCAAAGAATAGGTCCTGGGGTCGACTAAAGGTGGTGCTCCAGCATGGCCGCAGTCAAGTGACTGAAACAAGTAAAAGAGTAAAGAGATATATTAGGTATGACCAATAAGTATCCGGACTGTCACCATAGTAACGTAGGTAAAGCCGCTTGGCAAAAAGTTTGAACTTTAAATTCGGCTGTGCATTTATTCTACGTTTCAACATTGTAGCGCACTTCTGCTTGGAAGTAAGGTGTGTAGCGTTTCATCGTCTCATTGACCATGAAAGACAAGGTTACCATAGCGACACAAGCCCAGAGGCCTACGCAAAGGTGCAGAAAGTGTACGGAAAGGAGTGTATGAGTTGCACACAAGTGTACGAATGTTACAGCCGTTTCCAAGATGGCCGAAATCATTTCGATATTGATCACCTTTCTGGGAGACCCGCTATCAGCACAACGGAAAAAAAAACATCGCTCATGTCGTTAATTTATCAAGGGATGTGCAGATTACTTACGGTGCAGTCCGTTATCACTGAAAAAGGCTCTCGTATTCCAGCTGCACCAGATATCCTTGATTGTGTCCAGAACGCTAAAAAGTTTTTTGAAAACCCTGCATAGGCCCCTCAAGAAGTATCACCATTGGCAAGATTTGATGCAGATTCTCTGCTCAAATTTCTCTGTCGTGCTCAAGGCGACGATCACACGTTTCATATGTTCGTTTGAAAACTGCTGTAAATAACGGAAGTTAAAAATTTATGCGCATGCACTACTGTAAAAAATGGAAGTTAAAACTTAATGCGTATGCAGAACGGAGTACATGGCCAATTTGCACCAAGCGGCTTTACACTACGTGCTTTCGCATCGCTCCTATTGAAATAGTCAGGATACTTATTGATCAGGCCACAAGTATGCATTTATGTATGTTTATGTTTGTGTACATGTATGTATGCATCTATGTGCCTATATACATATATATATATATATATATATATATATATATATATATATATATACATATGTATGTATGTATATATATATGTGTGTGTGTGTGTGCGTGCGTGTGCGTGTATGTATGAATGCATGCAGAAGTTAATTAATTTTGATCACCATACAAAATGAGCCCAAATAACGTACCGAAATATAATTAGTACTTACGTACATGAATTGTATGTTTATGAATACACTTCTAAGGCTACGAGCCGGCAGAAACGTTAGCACGCCGGGCGAAATGCTTAGCAGTATTTCGTCTGCCGTTACGTTCTGAGTTCAAATTCCGCCGAGGTCGACTTTGCCTTTCAACATTTCGGGGTCGATAAATTAAGTAACAGTTACGCACTGGGGTCGATATAATCGACTTAATCCGTTTGTCTGTCCTTTTTTGTCCCGTCTATGTTTAGCCCCTTGAGGGCAATAAAGAAATAGGTATTTCGTCTGTCCGTACGTTCTGAATTCAAATCCGCTCGATGTCGACTTTCGGGGTTGATAAATTAAGTACGAGTTGCGTACTGGTGTCGATCTAATCGACTGCCCCCACCCAAAATTTCCGGCTGTGTGTCTAGACTAGAAAAGATTATGTTACATTACTTTACAGTCCCAATCTA
>NC_043001.1:111095344-111122844 GCF_006345805.1 Octopus sinensis | reverse complement strand
GGTTGTGGAGGTACATGGTCTAGTGGTTACAGCAGCGGACTCGCAGTCGAGGGATCACGGGTTCGAATATCAGACCGGGCGATGTTTATGAGCGAAACACCTAAGCTCCACGCGGCTCCGGCAGAAGATAATGGCGACTTTCTGCTGCCTCTTTCGCCACAACTTTCTCTCACTCGTTCCTCTTGCATCTAGCAGCTCACCAGCCACGGACTGGCGTCCCGTCCAGGTGAAGATTCTATACGCCAAGGAAACCGTGAAACCGGCCTTAATGAGCCAGGCGTGGCTCGAGAAGGAACAAACATATTTAAGGTTAGAATTTTAACTGTGTTCCAGTATGTCGTGATTATTTCTGGTTAAGGTGGTATGAAACATTGTAAGGCAATTCTCTGTGATTTATGCTCAGCTTCAGAAATTGCTATCAAAAACAAATGGTCTAAATAGAGTCAGGTATTTTCCGAAGCTCTTAGGTTTCTTCAAGCTCAGCACGCTTGTGTCATATGAGAGTAACATGGATTTATCTTCTCGAATATGTATTGGAGCCGTTGAATGATGATTAATTATCACTTTCAGAAACACTATAATTTAAATACATGTTACCATATTATATATGCTGTGCTCTCAGCAGGATTACGGTGTTAATATTAACAAAAAAAATTTTATGACATTAATATTTGCCGAGTTTATTTAACTTGTTTTCATCGACCAGACATTTACAAATTACACATAAATTAACTTTGACACAGCATGACATATCATATGAAATATAATGAGATAATGAGAGTAGACATAAGATGAAGATACCTAACACAAAGATACATCGCATGACCACATTCTGTAACATCAAATGATAAATAGCATTAACTTCATGTATAATACATAAGCGTTAATAAATACGACAGTAGTTCAATAGCTTTAGAACATGTCTGTGTGTTTGTATATATATATATAATATATATATATATATATATATATATATATATATATATATATATATATATGTGTGTGTCTGTGTGTGTGTGTGTGTCTATATATGTATATATATATATAAAGAGAGAGAGAGAGAAACGGACAGATATATAGATAACCAGAGAGGCAAATGGATACATATGTAGATAGATATATGTGATTGTATACGAGAATAGAACCAATATGATGTTGATTGGATCTATTCGAATCTGCGCTGCCTATATTACCAATATCTCTCAATGATCTTATCTGTTAAGAGCTATCTTTTTTGATTGTTTCTTTTACATTTTAAACGTTCATAGGTGTTTTTATGTAATAATGATTTAGATAATAAATATTCAACCAAAAGTTTCTACTCACTACGTTACACACGTCAATTGCCACAGTATTAACGTCAAACAAGACACTGGGGCATATTGGGAAATTCAGATGACAGTTATGCAATGATTGATAAGTTCCACCTATCAGTTATACTCACTTGAGGTGCAGAATGAACACCTACAGAAATGTCTTTTGTTACGATGCTTCGCATATTTTCGACTCAATTTTACAAATGGTTAAAACGTTTTTATGATTTTCAACACTGTTTTGTTTGAAATTTATGTTTAGCATTCACTTCTCCCAGGCATCCTCGGGAGATAAAAATATCTGCATTTGTATATCATATTTCTAATAAATAATGGATATCAATACATTAAGAAGTATTTAGCAATATCACTAGTTTGCTTTATACGCTTAAGAACAGAGTTATTGACAATCCATGGTAATATTTTGAAAAAAAAATCTATCAATAACAGAAAAGAATTCACTATCTCATATGTCTTTGCCATTTATTGATTTCTGAATTTAAGAGTTAATTTAATCTATAGTAAGGTAGTTATTATGAAAATTATTATAGATTTGGTTACCATAATATAGCAATTCACGAAGGGGAATAGGAAAATAATAATATCAAAATTTGCATGCGAAGCATTTATTACATCACGCAGTTTCTGTACATAAATAGTGGAATGCTCTGTTTACAAATCTTTCATACATATTTCAAGATGAATAAAGTATTATTAACTTTGATATACAAGAATGGACATATATTAAATACATTGTTAATTAACATAATATTCTAACACATAAAGAAGTAACTGAGATTTCAGCGAGGAAATGCTTAAAAAATTTCTCAAAATAGATTTATATCCATTCTAAGCGTTTTGAGAATATCTGCAATCGAAATAAATATCACCAATAATAACATGATTTAGACAGATATCTTTCCGATAGAAGATATTAATGTCTGCTTTATTGATGTGTATATAGTATTTGTGGAACAACGCTATGATATTTTATATATTTTTCCTTCATATTTTCGTAATAACTAAGTCTTATACTAGAGAGCGCTTTTCTTGTTTATTTGCCATTCCATTATGCTTTCTTGTATTAGTTATTTCTTCGTTTTTAACTAAACCTGTAATTCCGTTGCGTCATATATGCGGCGAAAATAGAATCAATTTTGTACAAGCTATAAAGAGCCATGATTAATAGTTTCCTATTGCGTTCTCCTTTATGATTGGCGGCCGCAAATACTGGACATGTTGGCGCCATATTTGTTCAAGTTTGTGGGCATGCTGCCGCTACGAAGTGAAGACTGGAACTAATACATTAGTTATGAAATATCCTTTCATTGAATGACCTACGGAAGCATTCGTCATTATAAGTAACCTACACCTTACCTTTTTTACTGACATGATAATATGGTGAACAGAGTCGGAATATTCCCCGTAAAATATATAAAAACTTTGACTCAAATTATTTGCGGCTCAACATTGTTCCGTATCGCATTAATCTGGTGTTCATACAAAATACGTAATTTAAAATATTTTGCAGTATGCTGCTATGGCCTCTTACTGTTATCATTTCAGTTGGCAATATATGTCAGATGGGTTTCTACTAATGTTCTTTATATTGTCATTATTTAATGAACAATAACAGAAATGCGTGACACACGTCCATAGTGTTAGTGTGTTGTATTCATTCAGCCCTCATACAGAGGCAATGAAACGTCTTTCTAGGGGCGAGATGTAGTCAATCACAGCAATCATTGTCTTTGGTTCGTCTTTAGTATGTCTACACATAAATGTTGAAAGGCAAAATCGGCCGCCGCAGGATATAAACTGTAGCACGGATAAATATATTTAAATATTACTGTTACGTTTTGTCATACTGGAGCATATTTCCAATTATATAAATAATATATTGCATCCGTTTCCAACAAAATTCAGTAAGGGATTTCAAGTTATTCCCACAAGAATCTATCATATCATTCATATAATTTAATGAAGTGCTCGTTAAACAGTATCTGATTAATAAATCATAAGGCTATACGATCTGAAAGAGATGCTAGCCATTACCATCGAAACCAGTATATACCAAACCTTCTTTATATATATTTAGACTTGCCAAATGATATCTCCTCTTATAATTTGTATTTCCGACATTTTTGGAAGTGTATGCAATTACGTAAGGTGAAATGAAGCTCTATTACTGATCTCATGTGCTTTTAAAGTGGAATATAATGAGTAACTTCAATTTATAATTTTGTTATGAAAATAAGATATATATTTACGCAGTTACATGTTTTGCGCTCCATTTAAGCATAGTACTAGCGCCTTAATTCAGATTTTGATGTCAAGAAATATTCAAGAACCTATTTAATAGAAGATATGAGAAGATACTTATTGATAGTAAGTAACTTTTTGGTAGTTGCACATTACATCGGCCATTTAATATAACGGTTTTCACTACACATATTTCCAAAGTACACTCTGATGAAACCATTTCTGCAAGATATTTGGTCGGAGAATTAAGCCCTTCTTTTCAAAATCAAGATCCACTATCGGTGGCACCGCTATAATTTCGCTCACACATCCGTTTAAAATATCAAGTAATAAGTTATTTTGGCGACGATCGTGATTTTGCAATCCTTCCGTCCGGATCATTAATATGTGTTTGATAACAATAGAGAAAGGTAATTACACACCTTTTATCAATAATCATATACAAATACGCTTGTGAAACCACATTGCATGTACAGGTTATATTCTCCATTGATTACCCCCTTGTGTAAAATATAACGCATACAGAGCTTTGGAGTTTGAAGGTTTGAATTACTTTTTTTTCGAATAAAAGATCGCTTTTATTACGCTGATACTAGAGTTAATATAAACAAAAAGAAATGCTTTATGTATTATTGAACAATACGTAACGTTACACTACAGTATCAATCTAAACTGCATGTCTTGTTTTCGAAATGATATATAAGATGCAATAAAGAACGAGTTAAAAATATTAATAGAATATTTATTTTAACACGAATACCGTTGTCCCACATCTACACTTTGCTGGCATAATAAAACACATATCCAATATATGAAAGCAATAACAGACACAAACATATTTTCTGTAAAACTGTAAAACCAGATGCCTAATTTCTGAAATGTTTGTTAATTTACTACTGAGCTTTGAAAATATTGAGACTATGCCGACTACTCTCGGTTTAGTTCAGGGGACTTAGTATCAACGAACACGTTTGCTGTGACTTAGCGAATTGGAAATCCTAATAATCTGTCTCTCTATTACTATGCAAGCATTGTCCAAATTTCTTGAAACCCGTGAGAATTCACTGAATGTCAAAATCAGTGAAGTGATCTGTGCTTAGCTGTTCTATCATTTGAGCAAACAGTGTTTCATAATGATGAATTCATTTCCTCTAGAGCATTAAAAATACATTTGGGCTATTTGTTCCACTAGTTTAGCTGTTTGTTAAATGAAGCATATACAGTTGTAAGTAATCGATCGTGTACTGTTAGTATGAGGATCGCTTATTGCAAAATGCTGGAAGATTCCCAATATCTGTGAGAAGATAGCTTTCAAAGACATTGCTGATATATAATGTATCTATGATGTTTTTACTCATTTTAGAATGATGGCTTCAATGTTATCCTCTAGTGTATTGGAGTATTGCAGAATAGATATTTTACATATTTATGGTTAATATTACCATAGAATATTATTTACATGGAGTGTACTGTGAGAGAATATTCAATGTATGTGTATGATCTTCATTTATGATTCTTTGCCTTAGATCATCTGCAATTGAGCAGATGTGCGATGAGAAACATTCATATTTAAAATTATCTTATTTATTCAGGCTTACTATACCCAAAATTATGTTATCGAATATGTCACTTCCAGATTATGGATTTCGGAATGTTTGGTGGCTATTTCTACTTTTGTTCACTATGGGCAATAACTACATATTCTCTGCTGAACCATTTTGGTGAGTGCTACGATGCTATTGCTGAAGTGGCTTTCATTACTGATGTCGCTTTCATTGTTTTTAAAGAATTTCTACCTGTCGTTCACACCTGGAATCTTTACAGTTGACGTCAAACATCTCATGACCCTTTGACAATCTTAAGCATCTTTCGAGTACTACCAACATATGATCCATATTCTGTATACAAGTATACGTTCGAGGTTTTACTTATAGGATATGTGTAATTCAAATATATTTTAATTTTAATCTATTCTTTATCCGTCTATTATCATATCCTGTGAAAAGAAAATGCATATATATTGTACCCGAATTCGTTCATGTCCAGATTAACTTGTTACTCGCTATAATCTCAATTTTCATATATGTTTAGCGTTTCTTGCAAACTTTCAAACAATCGACAAATATATGTAGCTTCTGTCAGATATTTTTTCCCTACGTAGTCAAAAATATCGCTGCATTATACAATGTTCTTTTAACATAAAATCAAATCAACTGGGATTGAAAGTAAAATAAAATGTAGTTGGAGATATTTTTAATTTGATTTTTTTTCTTTCTTTCAGGGATTTAAAAGTTGTCAAAAATGTTCTCGCTTATGTCTTTTGTAGTGAATTTTAAGCGTTATATGGATTTATTATGTTGAAATAGACTTAATGAGGTAAAAGCATTTTAATATATGTTCTGATGAATAATGACACACTTCGTTGAAGTTGAGCTGATAAAAATAGCTTCTAATTATTTCGACAATATTTCTAGAGAAATAAATTCATTTGCCATTCTGCTTTTCTATTTAATGCCTTCATATTATTTTGAACTATTTACAACTTACACTTGAATAAAATAGATACCGCGTACTCAAACAAATATTCATTTTTATGATCTCCGTATGAAATATTCCCTTTATATATTAACTTTTATTCTAAATGACGAACTGTAAGTGATTGTCAAGTCGTTCGTACGTCTCCGTATTTTAATTGCACACATAACAACCTGGAATAATTCCTCAAAATAATGGTTTGCAATTGACAAAATAAAACTTTCATTTCAAAAGCGTTTTATATTGTAAATATAATCTTATATTTTCCGACCAATATAAGATTGTTGCAAATGTATATAATTACGTTGCCTGTTATGTTGTCGTGACTATTATCCATGGAATTAAAATATAACAACATTTTAATATGTGACAATCAAGGATTTCAATTGGTATTATAGTGTACTTGAACTTAAGTACGCTTCAAATCACCCGCTCAGATATTCTGTTTGTGTCTAACAAATTTTGAACTGTGAAATGGTTTACCATGGCTGAGTTTAATATTTTGGATAATCTAGTTTAATCAGTTCAGATTGACATCAAATTCAATAGTTACTAAGTAACAAGAATGCACGTATTTCGACATAATCATATCATAAACTACAAAACTTCGACTCAGCCATTTATGAGCATTGAATACATATTTATTCAGTTGAGATACGATCATACACATACACATGCTGCCCCCACACATCGTTGAAATGATTATTTAACGTGCAATGACTAAAAAAAACAGGGTTAATATCCGGGATGATATAGCAGCAGCGAGAATGGGCACACGTCGTATTTCTTAGAGCATGTCTTTAGATGTATACTCTGATATTGCGCAGAAAATGTGTTGATTTGGGGAATCTTCAGTACAAGCTACAGAATTATGTTGTGTCGCAAAATTTTATTGTCATTCGATTTCGCCAGTGGAATGGATAGGGTTTGTCACAGAAGTGAAAATTTACAACATGAACGCATCTAGAGCACCGTCATATCTATTATTATAGTCGGAAGTTATTCACTTGAATATTTTACGTGCGTGACATTTTTGAGAAGCTATCACACTCAATGAAAATACAGTATGATTTAGGAGTTCCAGCAAGAATAACGCTGTTGTACACATGTCAGCGTCTGTCCGTGTCTTAATTCTTTACAAATAATTCACAATTGAAGCTCAAAATATGAGCGGCAACTACAAATACATAGAAATAGAAAACATAAATATCGTTAATTAAACAAGAAATGAGGAGAAGAATATCCATATAACAACATGACAAAGTAGTGTCTCTATAATGCGACTAGTTTTGACGTATTGGAGGTGTGTAATTTTAAGACATTTCGGACAAAACAGTTAATTTGAAAACACGTTATCAGAAATTTGACAATAGCAAAATCGCAAATGAGCTGTCCAGGTGTTTAAAACAAGGTATCATATTTCGGGAACAGATAACCATAGAAACTACTTAAGCATGGCTGATCGTTTGTTTAGTAGTCATTACCACTAGGCAATATCACTGATAAATACCGCATAGCAAAACTAAAAGTGTTTATTAGAAAAATTAGTGGTTTCGCATTAACTAAAAGACGGCTGACAGTTGAAAGATTAAAGAAAGCTACTGTTGGTGGGTATGTATGACAGTGATAAAAAACTGATTTAACAAAATGATTTATTTTGCAGCAAATTTCAAGCCGAATTCACCCAATGGATTTCATAAAAAATACAAGGGTTGTTGGATAATAAGTTTAGTTTTACTGTATTAGATCCATGCACATTTGGTAAGCCAGAAGAACTCTTAAGAATAAAGAATCGGATAGAAGCAACTATTCCAATTTCTGAAATGAAAAATGAATGCAAGTATTTGAATAACTTTGAAAAATAACTTTCTCATTTCAAACAAATTTTTACCATACTAAATAAAGTAAGCTACAAGGGATTGCTTTTCACTAATATTAATTCTGGAAATTAACTTTAAACAGCACGCTTACACAAAGACAATATAAGTACTAAGTAACGGAACTAGCAAATATCTCCTTGAAAAGATACATTTTTCTTGACAAGATTTTATTTTACCTTAAACGATGATATGCGTAGAGTGAAAATTGCTCTGAGTTAGAGCTTTTAATTTAATATTGTTGGTGCCATGAATGGTCTCTAATTACAAACACAATATAAAAGCAAACAATATCATGAAGGTAAAATTTAACAATAAGAAAGTGATAAAAATTGTTATTTTGTATTCAACGTTACAGTTGTTTTATTGCCTAAGAGGAGTTATAAATTTGTAACCTGTACGGGAAACATGTACGACATCTCCTCTATCTATTGGGTTGTCCGGAAAGTTCGTGCCGATTTATAGTCGCTTATATATCGACTGATTTCAGAACATGGTTGAGCCAATAAAATAGGATTTGACTACACCTCCATTTAGAGCACAGTTTAAGCTATCTTTTCGCGGGAGAAGGTTTCTCTTCCTATAACCTGTGTTAATTCTGTAACCCTTTAAAATGAAAGATAACAAAGTTCATTTCGGCACTTGATGCTTTGGGAGCCAGACAAAAATTGCTGCAGCTCGGCTGAGATATGATAGTCCACCCTCCATATTCACAAGATATTGCTCCTTCGGATTTCCACTTATTCAGGTCTCTGCAGAATAGTCTTAATGGTAAAACTCTCAATTCCTTGGATCACGTAAAATGATACCTTGATGAATTCTTTGCTATGAAACCACCTTAATTCTGGGAAGAGGGTATTTTCAACTTAAAGGAAAAATGGAGACGCATTGTGCAGCAAATTGGTTCATATTTGGTTGATTGAAAATGTAATGGCAGGTATTTATTGACCATTTTCTTTCCTTTAAAAATCGGCACGAACTTTCCGGACAACCCAATACCTCCTTTAGGCAGTGAATCGAATAATTATATTGAATTCTCTTATTAATTTCCAATCATAAATACCTTACATGTTTTTTCTACATGTAGAATTGTGTAATCTCTCTTGGCAAATCAAACATGTGTAATGGTGTATAAATAATACCAACTTTTAGCATTCTGTTTTGACCTGTAATTACTCAGTAAAATTATTTCCAGCATGTTCAAGTCTGAATCATATCTCATACTAATATAACAACCACATATGACTTTCAACTTCCGAAATAAGATGTGCTTAAATACGACATAACTGAGGTTTAACCTTATCTACATAACATATCTACACACACACGCACATACATATATATATATATATATTTAGGTGTGAATATATGTGAGACGAAATTTACGTTAGTGTTAGAATCACTTACTATATTTGTTTATTAATTCCTATTTCTACAAAGAAGTGTATACATAGACATCAGCGTTTTGCATTGTGTGTCTTTAATCATCTCCTATACTGCTCAATCTTCTGAATGTAGGCGTGGTTTAACAGTGTATTTCTTGGAAAAATGTCATAACGTAATATTTTGATTAAATGAACATAAACATTATGTCTATAATTATAATACCATATTAAACATTATCGAAAATGTGAGGCTATGTGTAATCATAATGGTGAAGATTAAGAAAGACAGAGAGAGAGAGAGAGAGATCCAGAAAACAGAGAGGGAGAGAGTGAGAGAAAAAGTGAGAGAGAATTAGATTTATACATAGAGATATAAAGAGAGAGACAGGTAGGGTTGAGAGAATGGTGGAGAAACGGTAACAGAATGTATAGAAATATGGAAATAGATATCGAAACATTGATGTGAAATGAAATGGATTGTTTTCAGTTGAGAATTAAACAATTATATTTGTTATATAATTTTCGGTTTGTGTATAGCTAATATTTAGCAGAAATAATTGATGCATAAACACAGGGTAATCGGTCGAAAGTTGGGAGTAAGTATATTCAAAGTCGGGTTACAACAGATAGTAATCGAAAAGAATATGGTTTTTATTAGTTTAAGGTTGTGTCTGCAGACGAAATATATAAGAGCAGGCCGCACTGTGCATTTATGTAATTTGATTCTCATTCACGTGAAGCTAACTGTGAACATGTTTACTATTTTACTATTATGTATCCGGGCAGGTCAATACAACGCGAATAGATTTACTACATATACATGCACAAACATATCTCTCTCTACCCTCTCTGTCTGTGTGTCTGTCTCTCTTTTTCGCACTGTATATATATATATATAATATATATATATATATATATATATATATATATATAAATATATATATATATATATATTACCCTGCTGGCTTAGCCAGCGGGGTGGCGTCATTTGAAGGATAAAGCAATGTGAAGCGCATTGTGACCAGCAATGTATAGCAACATCTGATGGCCTGGTTGGTCACGTGATATATATATATATATATATATATATATATATATATATATATTATTTATATTATTTACATTCACCAGATATGTGTCCTCATCTTGCTTGTTGTTAACACAACGTTTCGGCTGATATACCCTCCAGCCTTCATCAGGTGTCTTGGGGAACTTTCGCACATGGGTTCATATTCGTAAGGTATTGTTCTATCCTTACTTAATACCGGTTTCCATATGCTGCTCATAGATACACTCGGTCTGCTTACCAAGATGTTGTGTCCTAGGGGGAGGTGCTCTCCATTTTCCATACATGATCATCTATACTCCATTTATCAATATCTCCTCGTGTCACAGTTTTGAGTTGTTCGTCTTAACTATAGAACTGTATTATTATATTGCATTAAATATAGAAGTGTATTATTATTATTATTATTATTATTATTATTATTATTATTATTATTATTATATTTAAAATTTCGGATTTTACCAATAGAACCGCAACACCTATTTCAGAGTACGCTTATTATATAGAATATCCATAGAAAGTTATATCCAATAAAATAATGTAAGCATTTAAATAACCTACTATAAAATGCAATAACATTATTTGAAAAATATTTGTAAAATATATATAACTATTTAATATGACTTATAAAATTTATTTTAAACTTTGATCCGTTAATGATAATAGCAATAAAATAAATAGCCTCAGGACCCACTGGTAGATTTATGTATTAGATATAGCCTTGACAACACGCCACCAGCGCAAAAACACGTATAAGTTGATTAAATATATCTTATTTTCCCACAGGTAAGTTATATATAGTTTTTCAAATATTTTTTCAAATAATTTATTGTATTTTATAGTAGGTTTTTTAAATGCTTATATTATATTATTGGATATAACTTGGTATGTGTATTCCATATAATAAGGTTATCCAGAAATAACGGTTGCGGTTCTATTCGTAAAATCCCAAATTTGTAATAATATAAAAGATACTGTTTACATTGCATTAGTAAAATGTAAAATAGTAAATGTCCTGATAAGATGGACTACTTATTATTCCCCAAAATTAAAAAAATATTCATATATATATATATATGCATGCACACATATATATCTTCTCCCATTTGAAGCCACAATTTTGGAATACAAACAAATGACAGGAAAATGATGAGCTAGCTCTAGCCAGAATTGAACGCACAGTTTAAGTATATATTCCTTATATTTGGTTGAAATTGATTAGTGAGCGTTTGACCCAATCGGATGCGCAAGGTGTGGTATAAGAGTTGATTTGTGCGTTCGATTCTGGCTAGGGTTAGTTCATCATTAAAAATTGTCGCTTGAAATCGGAGAATATATATTTTCATTATATATATATATATATATTATATATATATATATATATATATATATATATATATATTTCTAATACGTAAACTGGTTGTTTCTCCCCAAGATTTTGCACAGAGAACTATTTGTGGCCTTTTCTAGATGAATGATATTTAAATAAATGTAGAACCTACTTAAAGAAAGGAAACTATGCGATTGGATAATTGATATATAATTATACACATCGGAATCCAAGTCAGAACTTAATGCACTGAGTCTTTTTACAACAACACCATACTGAATATTTTGTTGTAGCATTGTATATCACTCCTGCTGGGGTTATATCTAGAATTTGGAAAAATTATAGGAACGTTACATATTTGAAGAGTATCATAATCGGTGTCAGTTTATTCGTAAATTTTCGAGGAAATCTGATTCCGACTATCAGTCCACAGATATTCAGGTTTCCCTTTTCCCAAATTAGACAGCTTTGCAGATCTCCCATCTCTCGTGTGTATTTGGCGCAATGCATTATATTAATATTTTCGGAAGTTTTGTAATACGTTTGAAATTTCAGCTATCACTTGACACCTGTTAACGGTCTTAATGATATCGACTGAATGTTCTTGGTAATTAATTTCTTTTGACAGCCCATCAAGGACTTCCTCTTACGTCAGCCCCTTCCGAATGCGATACAACGCATACCAGACCAAAATAACTGCTTCAAACGATATTATCGAAGAAATATTTCGAAGGTTATGCACAAGAATAGCTGCAGTCCAATGACTCCAACACATATCAGGAAAAAAAATAAGAATAATAAAAGATCTACATCCGTATTCTTAACATGCTATGATTCTAGAGGAAGATTTAGTTGTCCGATGAAATAATACACTTAAACGTACACAACAAGGTACCACATATTAATAGAAATATTGTCGTTCTTTTATATGAATTAATTTCAACAAAAGTTTCTCTAGTTTAACAAAAGACAGAAAACAAGGAAAAGCAGTGTGAAGAAATGAATCTATAAAATAAGTATTACTATACGCTGTAAGTTTAACAAATATACATACATACTGTACAATGAATCCTGTCTCTACAGAGTAACACGAAGAAGAAACCCACACAATAAGCCTCTAATATAGTTGTTCAGTTAACACATCAGTTAACACCTAAGATTTAGTTGTACGAGGAAATAATACACTTAAACCTACAAAGGCGGTCAGCTGGCAGAACCGTTAGCAGGCCGGGCTAAATGCGTAGCCGTATTTCGTCTGCCGCTACGTTCTGAGTTCAAATTCCGACGAGGTCGACTTTGCCTTTCATCCTTTCGGGGTCGATAAATTAAGTACCAGTTACACACCGGGGTCGATGTAATCGACTTAATCCCTTTGTCTGTCCTTGTTTGTCCCTTCTATGTTTAGCCGCTTGTGGGCAATAAAGAAATAAACACACTTAAACCTACACAGTAAGGTACCACATATTAATAGAAATATTGTCATTCTTTTATATGAATTAATTTCAACAAAAGTTTCTCTAGTTTAACTAAAGACAGAAAACAAGGAAAAGCAGTGTGAAGAAATGAATTTACGGAATAACACGAAGAAATTCACACAATAAGTCTCTAATATAGTTCAGTTAACACATCGGTTAACACCTAAGATTTAGTTGTACGATGAAATAATACACTTAAACCTACACGACAAGATACCGCATATTAATAGAAATATTTTCATTCTTTTCGTTTTTGGATTTGGTTTGCAAGATTCTTTATGTGAGTTCGTGTGTTGAAGCATATTCTGCTGTGTCTGGGGAGTGTCATTTTCTTTTTGTGCCTTATTAACACACTCACCGGTAAAATTTCCACTTATTCCTTATTTTTATTTTCCTAAAATTTTCGTTACGTGTTGCAACCTTTTCAATAGTTTTGACTCTGTCCGTTATTTACACTACGTTCCCTTTTGTTTGTTTGTGCGCATGTGTGTGGGTCAGTGTGTTTGTATTTTTATATGAATTAATTTCAACAAAAGTTTCTCTTGTTTAACGAAAGGCAGAAAACAAGGTAAAGCAGTGTGAAGAAATGAATCTATAAAATAATTATTACTATACACTGTGAGTTTAACAAATATGCATACATATAGCTCAATGAATCCTGCCTCTACGGAGTGACACGGAGAACAAACCCACACAATGAGACTCGAATATATTTGTTCAGTTAACACATCAGTTAACACGTAAGAATGCATTTGCTTCTAGTTGTAACATTGTGAATTTCCATTTCTTGAAATTATTTTTAGTAATTGTTTTCTATATGCTGAACTCATTTCAGTAAAAACAATAACAGTTTGTTACGTTTGAAGTTTTCTTCTGATAACTAAAATAATGCTCATGGAAACAAAGTGAATTCGTTATGGCAGAATAGTTGTCTTCAAAGAAAATGGCATGTTAATACTCGAAATCTGGGTTACTAACTGAATAGTTCAATTTTGTTTTGTACATGTTTTCCGGTTCGTGAGTCGCCTTAATTCAGTTATTGTTGCATTAACCTCCATAATAGGCTGATCTTCAAAAGACATTGTTATCAGCGAGAATATCTGCCAATTATTTTGTGTTATATGTCGATGTGTGTAGGTGTGTACGTGAAATGTATGTGTCAGTGTGCAACATGAAGTTAAAAAGAACTCTATGGTAACTTACAGTTGGATATTCCGTCGTTATATTACTAGTTTCTTCATAACATACCTCTTCGTCTGAAGTTACTTATTACAAATTCATGTATTCTATCATTAAAAAAAAAGAATGGAGTTAAAACAATTATTTTACTGCTTGAATTTTGTTGTATTACTCCGAATGTTGCATGCTATATTTGGAGACTTAATGTGCCTCTGTGTTTACATGTATGATGCATCAACTATGTATGTTCACATATATAAATATTCATCACTTGTCCGTCAGAGTATTTTGCCCACATTGGTTTGACGTATTTTAAACACCAAGTTGCGTCATTCGTGGTGTTGTACAACCTGAGCTTTAAATAGCTTTGTCATAATCATCCTAGGTGTTCCAGTTCCGCAAGCATTCCTCTTGGGTGTCCTATATTACTCTCTATTATCCTCCATATACATCACAAGTCTGAGCAAATGACATCTTCATTCTCACAAACTGCAATTCTTTTCTAAGCTTAATTATCACTCACCTCAACTGTATTTTATCTTTCATGCATAATAACGTAGTATATCCAATGGAGCATATTTGTTTAATTTTTTTCTCATTTCATAGATTTTTGGCTTTCGATGCCTACGTATTATTATCATGCAGCATCAGATTCCGAACGCTATCATATACAGCCTAACATACAGTGGAAGAAACCAGAGCACCGTGACGCTTAATCACGGAGGTGTGAGTTCGAGTCTCATAGCCATCCGCCAACACTTTTTTCTGCAAAATAGGGGTAGCTTATCCTGTTCAGGCTATATTATTTGCATTATCCTGCGTTTGAAAATTTAAACTGACTTCTTTATATTTCTTTGAGTTTTGTCTCACTATTATACAGAACTTTTCCTCCTACTCCTTCTCCTCCTCCTCAGCTGCGTGTACTGGCCAGCTAACAGAAGCTAACAAATATTGCGTATAAAATTTCTCTTGTAATGAAAAGAATAAAATTTAGGTTACTTCAGCATTAATTGTTATCCACTCCTGCATATATGCCACATACAAAATTTTATTTAACGATAATCAGTCTGTAAAGCCACTGTATCTCTCCAGCACCCATAGATCATAGCATGTACACCGTATGCAGATCCTACAAACCCCTATTCTGCATGTCAAGCAGGACCATTTCTATAAGCGCAGTAGTGCCATATCACCTATCATATAACTGAAATATATACTAAATTTGCATACTTCATAAAGATTATCTTAAAAACGCTTGACCCTAATTCTTACTTCTGCATATTTAATTTCTTTTCTGAGTAGTTTAATGACTTGGTTGCAATGAATATGTCATTAGTATCGAAGAGTTTCCGCCGAGTTCTAGCTTCAGCTCTTCTGTAATAGAGCGAGGAAATATCATAAACGGAAGGGAGTTGAAAACCACGTGGATATCTAATTGCTCACTGATAATTTTGTTGCTAACCACATTCCTGTACGTGACGCCCACCGCTCTCAAAATGCATCCAGCTACACTTCTCTTAACGACCACCTGACAACCGGGAGTGTTATCAACTCGGCAAAAGCATTTTCCATATAGTTTAAGATTAAAATTTCACTTGCAGTTAACTCTCTCTGAAGAGCGCAGCAGTTGTACTACTGCCTGTCACAAATCAGAACATAATCTAGTCTAATCATACTCTTTCCGTATTTGGTTTTTTCCTCCTCGCCCGTAAGAATTTCGTTAATTGGTCTATTAGATTGATTCCCCTCTGGTTACTTATTTCCAATTCATGATATGCACTTGTAGCAGTTGAAGATTATACTGCGACGCAAGTATGATACCTATACTGCTTCTTGTATTACTGAATATCAAATTTAAGACATACTTTCCTGTCTAATTTCAGCGACCTTGCAATAATACTTGACGATCTTCCTGCTTTTCCGTTGTCTGGCAACTAACGGCCATTTTGATACTAATAATTAAGAGTAGCTGTGTGGTAAGTAGCTTGCTTACCAACCACGGTTCTGGGTTCAGTCCCACTGCGTGGCACCTTGGGCGAATGTCTTCTCCTGTAGCCTCAGGCCGACTAAAGCCTTGTGAGTGGATTTGGTAGACGGGAACTGAAAGAAGCCCGTCGTATATATGTACGTATATATATATATATATATATATATATATATATATATATACAAAAAGCAATAAAGATTCAAGTTAATTTAAATGAATTTACTTGAATATGGTACCTAACTTAGATGCACCAAAAAAAACTATACTGTTTTAACAATACAGTAATGTGGGGTGATTATAAGCGAGAAAGAAGCAACAAGAATGGATAGGTTTTTAGTACAATCGTTTCATACAAGGACAGGCTTTATTAAAAGTTGTAAAAATTACAGCATATAAACGTGTCCCGTACTCATCAGCTAAAATACATGTGAGTTCTCTAGACATCCTAGTGGTTGAGGCTATACTCATGAAGTAATGTAGATAATTAAGTAACATAAACAGATTTCCAAAGTTCATTAAAGTTCTTTAAAGATGATGTACAGTCTTATCACAGAATTTTAAAAAAGTTCTAATAGCATCACAGAGAATGTGACCTAATCCATAGAGCACATATGAATTTCCAGAGATATGATGAGGGATTACATACTCACAGAAGACAAATTTATCCATTGTTAATCACAACGAGGTGGGTCTCAATTCCTGCTTATTAGCATTACAGAGAGGGTGAATTAATCCTTTGAATAGATGCACAATTTCCAATGGTGTAGATGTAAGTTTCCAGAGAAATGAAGAGGAATTTCATATTCACAGGCGATAAATTTATCAATGGTTGAACACAATGAGGTAGGTATCAATTCTTGTTATATGATTAGGTATTTGCCACATTAATCACATTACTGCTATTTACAAGAGGCTGTAGCTATTTAACTTTTAAAGGCTGAAGGGCTTTCTAGAGAGGCCAAGAATAGAAAGGGAAGGGAATAGAAGAAAAGAGAGAAAATAAAGGAGGAGGGAGCAAAAAAAAGGGGGGGAAAGGGGACTAAAAGAGAAGAGAAAAGGAAAAAGAGAATAAGAAGAAGAAACAGAAAAAAGAGAAAAGAGAAAGAAATAGGGAAAGAAGGGAAAAAATAAAAATAAAAAAGAGGGTTCTAGTTATACAGACGAATTAGTCTCTTTTAGTCCCCTCCACCCCTTTTTTTGCTCCCTCCTCCTTTATTTTCTCTCTTTTCTTCTATTCCCTTCCCTTTCTATTCTTGGCCTCTCTAGAAAGCCCTTCAGCCTTTAAAAGTTAAATAGCTACAGCCTCTTGTAATAGCAGTAATGTGATTATGTGGCAAATACCTAATCATATAACAAGAATTGATACCACCTCATTGTGTTCAACCATTGATAAATTTATCGCCTGTGAATATGAAATTCCTCTTCATTTCTCTGGAAACTTACATCTACACCATTGGAAATTGTGCATCTATTCAAAGGATTAATTCACCCTCTCTGTAATGCTAATAAGCAGGAATTGAGACCCACCTCGTTGTGATTAACAATGGATAAATTTGTCTTCTGTGAGTATGTAATCCCTCATCATATCTCTGGAAATTCATATGTGCTCTATGGATTAGGTCACATTCTCTGTGATGCTATTAGAACTTTTTTAAAATTCTGTGATAAGACTGTACATCATCTTTAAAGAACTTTAATGAACTGGAAATCTGTTTATGTTACTTAATTATCTACATTACTTCATGAGTATAGCCTCAACCACTAGGATGTCTAGAGAACTCACATGTATTTTAGCTGATGAGTACGGGACACGTTATATGCTGTAATTTTTACAACTTTTAATAAAGCCTGTCCTTGTATGAAACGATTGTACTAAAAACCTATCCATTCTTGTTGCTTCTTCTCGCGCGTATATATATATATATATATATATATATATATATATATATATATAGTGTGTGTTGTGTGTGTGTGTGTGTGTGTGTGTGTGTATATATATATATGTATATATATATATATATATGTGTTTATATTATATGTATTATATATATATATGGTGGTATATATTATATGTATATATATATATATATATATATATATATGTATATATGTATATATATGTATATATATATATGTATATATATACATATATATATATGTATATATATGTATATATATGTATATATATATATGTATATACTAGTATATATACATGTATATATATATATATGTATATATTATATATATATATGTATGCGTGCGTATATGTTTCTATGCCTGTCTTTGTCCCCCTAACATCGCTTGACAACTGATGCTGGCGTGTTTACTTAGCGGTTCGGCGAAAAAGACCAATAGAATAAGTACTATGCTTACAAAGAATAAGTCCTTGGGTCGATTTGCTCGACTAAAGGCGGTGCTCCAGCATGGCCGCTGTCAAATGACTGAAACAAGTAAACAGTAAAAGAATAACCGAAAGTAATAGATTAGCAGGATTAGCGGGATTAGCAGGACTACGAGCATCAGCATAACATCAAACTTTTACATTTCTTCATTGTTGGGTTGTGGTGCAATTTCAGATCAGCACCTGGTTTTTAGTGATTCTATTTTGTATAAAACTTTGGAAAAAAGTAGTATAACATGGTTCTCGGTTTCAGTGAAATCTCTCCACTCCTTTCAATTGCCTTCGTGTATAAGAAATATTGGTTTCAAATTTGGCACAAGACCAGCATTTTCAAGGGGTGTGGGCTAATCGATTAGATAGAAACCAGTGTATAACTAGTACTTATTCAATCGGCTTCGAACGGATAAAAAGCAGATTCGACCTCAGTGCAATTTGAACTCTAAATGTAAAGTCGGACGAAATGCTGTAAAGCATTTTGCCCCGCGTGTTAACCATTCTGCCAGCTCACAGCCTTAATTATAAGAAATATTAAAAGGCGATGGGTACTGACTTTCTCTTCTGCCAAAAATAATATGCGAAAGTATAAAACGATAGTATATGGCACAGCGGACGTGAGACATTATATATATATATATATATATATATATATATATATTATATAAATTATAGATAAAACCACTATTAGGCAAATCAAACAATGAAAAACTTAAGCCAATACATAAAATTAATTAATTTATATTATTTAAATATATATCAAACGTATTAAAGATAATGAGTAAATTATTATATATAAAAATAAATTATATAATAATACCAATAATAAAGATAAGACACTAATTAACTGTACATGTAGAGATAAAACTAAATGTAAATTAAATAATAAATGTGATATTAACGATGTAGCGTATAAATGTATAGTTACATTACATGATGAGAATAATAATAATAATAATAACTCAAACGCGATATATATAGGGTCCACTTCCTCTAAAATAAAATTAAGAATCGCACAACATATGAATTCATTTAAAAATAAAAACTTAATTAACTCCACTAGACTTAGCAAGTACATTTGGAAACTACGATCGTTTCATGGCTGTCCAATTAGTAATAAATATATATATGTATTTGAGGTACTTAGTTGTGCTCATGGCTTAGTGTTTTGCTTCTTCCACGGGTGCGATAAGTATCTCATTTATTTCTTTGCCACATTTATCACTGGTGAAGGGAGGGTCCTATGAACTAACCCTGAAATCGGTCGGATATGGTAATAATGGAATTTTTTAGAAATTTCTTTCTACCTTTTTCGAGTAGCGTGCATATTGTGAAAAAATATATGGTTATGGACAATATGTCCATTTCAGCATATTTGGCTATATATATACACACATATATATATATATATATATATATATATTATATATATATATATATACATATATACATATATATTATATACATATATATATACATATATTATATATATATATATATATATATATATTATATATATATATATATGTGTGTGTGTGTGTGTGGTGTGTGTGTGGAGGCGCAATGGCCCAGTGGTTAGGGCAGTGGACTCGCGGTTGTAGGATCGCGGTTTCGATTCCCAGACCGGGCGTTGTGAGTGTTTATTGAGCGAAAACACCTAAAGCACCACGAGGCTCCGGCAGTGGGTGGTGGCGATCCCTACTGTACTCTTTCGCCGCAACTTTCTCTCACTCTTTCTTCTGTTGGCCTGCTCGCTAGCCAGCGGGATGGCGTCATTTGGAGGCTAAAACAAGGCGAAGCGCATTGTGACCAGCGATGTGTAGCAACATGTGATAGCCTGGTCGGTCATGGTGATCACGGTGATATATATATATAAAATAACAAGCGACAGGATATTTGCTCCTTCGTTGGGGCATTACAAAAGTTGTTTCTCAACAGTGTGCCACAGTCCGTATGGAATACTCTAAAGAACATCCTTACTATCAAATATGGTAATTTTTTTTGCCTTCATACAAATATTAAATTCTCACTGTGTAAGACATTTAGAATTTTATAAAGTAAAGATAAGAGGCATTAATAATATAAAAATGCATACGTTTTATAACTGCAAGATGATGTACTTTTGAACGTTGCTCAGTTGTTTAAATAATGTTTATGGATGAGAAAATTAAAGAGAGACGCTTTCTTGTATTCATTAACGTCATTTTTGGAACGGCTGATATTTCTCTTTCTCTATTGGAATGTTTCGCATTCATGAATCTATCATTTAATATAAGTTTGTTGACAGAACTGGATGAGGATAAGAAAAGTAGTTTTCTACATATTGTATAAAACACATAAAAATATACGTCAAGCAACGTTTCCCAAAGATTTTGCAAGAAATTTTAGTGAAGTTCCCGAGTAATAAATAAGTAAACGAAATATTTTCATAGAGTTGTATATGGGTGTTACATTTTCTGTAATTATTTATACATGCGTGTATGTGTTTGTGTGTGCGTAAATATATATACATATATACACTTGTATGCATGTATACACACAGACGCACCCACACACACACACACACACATATATATATATATATATATATATATATATGAATATATTATAGTATATCATATATATACATATATATATACATATATATGTATATATATATATATACATATGTAATATATTATAATATAGTATATTATATCTATATATCTATCTATATATATATATATATATATATATGATATATATATATATGTATATATGTATATATTATATAGTCAGGAAAACACAGTAGTCGATTTATTGTTTGATTTGTTTTGTGATTTTTAGATTAATAATTATAATTTATTTAATTAATTTTTATGTGGGTATTATAGATAATACCTTTTCATCTTTTCAGTATTGATTGAATAACTAAATAGTGGTTTGTCTCTAAATTCTATATGTGTGTGTGTGTGTGCGTATATGTATATATATATATATATATATATATATATACACGCAAAAGAGACAAGAGAAAGCATGGCAGAATAGGTGAGGCAAAATGTGAAATCTCGGAGTAAATAGGAGAGATCAATATGGACGAAACGTAAAATCGTATATTGAAAACTTTAAAATTTTTAACAAGAAAAGTAATACTAAGTCGAAAATATATATTATATAACAATGTGTACATCAGACAAAGAAGTTGATAAATCATGAAATGAAATTCTCAAGATTCTTTTATCTTGAATACGCTTTAGTGTTAATATCCATTATTTCTTGAATGGTTTTTAAGCAGCAAAGCTTGGCGTGAAGACGCCTACACTTGGGAGTTGAGCTGACGCAAATAAACAACTGTTGCTATCGCAGAATAGTAACACAATTAGTCTCTCTCTTTACGACTATGTCGGAAAATATATCTCAAATATTTAATTTCCCCCGGCAAACTTGCTTCTTGTGACGGGTGCTGTAATTAGTAACAAATATTTCATGAGGTATTTAAACATCTTATGTCATATATATCTACAAAAATGTCTGTTTCGGGATTACTTTGTGTCATTTGAAATCTCCCTTCGAGGTTCATCATACAAAAAAAAAAAAAAATTACATCGTCTCGCATATTTATATTTATATATTCTTTTGCTACTTCTTTATGCCTATAATTATACACACATACGTATATACATACATACACATTTAGGTATGTATGTATGTATGCGTACATATATATATATAGAGAGAGACACCCATGAAATTTTATCTTGATTTACTTCTGGGAGGGGCTTCTCTCCCTCAAATTCCTATCTTCATTGCCTACATATGGTTATGCTTTCTTCGATGGTAATGATCTTCTGTGCATGAATATGAATAAAATGCTTTCACAAATAAAACTGCACTTCATTTTTAAAGATCCCGTGAAGATGTAGTATGATACACAAATACTAATTTATGCATACGTTACATCTGTAAGCTAATGAGGACCATGATATAACGTCCTAATTTCCGATTTCCCTGTTAATTTTTTACACACACACACACACGCACACACACACACACATATACACATATGTGTGTGTATGCCTTTGTGTGTGCGCGTGTATACATACATATAAATATATACCCGTTACTCTTTTGCAGTGTGAATGGTTCAGCATATAACTTACTCTAAAGGCAATATATTTCTCTAGAAAATTTTAAATAGTGTCCAACTATATTTTTGCTGTCTAGCGTTGAATTATTTTGGAAGTTTGTAGCTGCTAATAACACAAATAGCTCTTCTTGACAGTACGGTTACAGCTCCAACCACTCAGCGTAAACGTTTATTACTGACTGTCTGTTGCTTACGACGACGCAGGTTCCAGTTGATCCGATGAACGGAACAGCTTGCTTGTGAGATTAGCGTGCAAGGGGCTGAGCACTCAGCAGGAACGCGTACATCTTCACATAATGCTCAGGGAGAATACACGTACTACACATTTTGCACCGTGAAATAAAATGTCTTGCTCAAGGACTCAACGCGCCACCTGAAATCGAACTCGCAATCCTACAATCCCGAGCCAAATACCGTAACCACTAAGCCACGCGACTTCAGTTATTACGATTATAAGCACACCGGTTAGTGGTTAAGAGCGCGGACTATTAACTCCAAGATTCCGAGTTCGATTCCAAGTAGTGACATGAAAAATAATAATATTTGATACTAGTTTTTTTATCGCAACAGGATGCCATTTTAGGATGCCATTTTAGGATGCTTATTAACGAATAAACATGTTTGTTACAATGTGTAGATTTAAATCATGAGATCGAATCATGATTTCGAATACAGTCTAATACTATTATATTTATAGTGAAAGGTTAAGGGCTTTAATAGACATGGGCCTTCTTTTTTCGTGGCTAATCACTTCATCATCTACTCCATCATTTTGGCCATCGTTACCATCAATCACATTATTCATTATTAATCACCGTCACCACGACCATCACCACACCACCGCTAATCCCGCTACTGCCACCGTCAACACCGCCAGCACTACTACTATCATCATCATCATCGTGGTCACCTGCTCGTCTTCACTTTATTCTTCTATATGATTTTGTTGTTAGTACTAACATTTCTGTTGGCCTTTTGAAGTATTAGCTGTAGAACCAGGCTTCTGTCTCGATGTCGCTATTGCCATCATCTAAGAATTAGGTATATAAAAAGCCGGTTAAGTCTGTATTTTATTTATGAATATATTTCCCAATATTTAATGAAGTGAATATTTACTCTACATCAATGAAACCATACATCTGATCTTAAATTCGTCATGGTGATATCAAGTTTTACTTATGTCAGCATGACAAACAGACAAGTAGACAGGCTTATAGATCTGTATCTGTCTGTTTCTCTGTGCGTGTGTGTATATATATATAATATATATATATATTATATATATATAATATATATGTGTGTGTATGTACGTATATATATATATATATATATATATATATATATATGTGTGTGTGTGTGTGTGTGTGTGTGTGTTGTGTGTGTGTGTGTGTGTGTGTGTTGTGTGTGTGTGTGTGTGTATGAAGGCAGCGAGCTGGCAGAAACGTTAGCATGCCCGGTGAAATGCTTAGCGGCCATTCGTCTGTGTTTACGATCTGAGTTCAAATTCCGCCAAGGTCGACTTTGCATTTCATCCTTTCGGTATCGATAGATGAAGTACCAGTTGCGTACTGCGTTCGACCTAATCGACTGGCTCCCCTCCCAACAAATTTCGGGCCTTGTGTCTAGAGTAGAAAAAAAATATATTCATTTATATACATACATACATATGATATATACATTTATATATGTGTGTGTGTATGTGTGTATGCATGTATATGTATTTAAGAAAGTGATTCGCAGATACATAATTATAACTATTATAACTTATCTGCAAAGTGAATAACCACCAGACTAGTTGAAAAACGTTTGTCATCTATTCATACAACCGTTAAATGTGTTCCTTTAGAAAGGGAGCAGTTTAACTGTGGAAAAGAAAGAAATTTAGAAACTGAACGTTCTGTATCTGAAAACTGAAAAAAAAAATGTTTTAATGAATTTCGGGAAATACACTAAACTTGACTTTCGCTGTTTTTAAAACAAAATGCCAACTCCAATAACATTCGCAGCGTTTTGTCATATTCGATAATTGCATAAATGAACGAATTCGGATGTATATATTCAAAGCAGGAAAATAATTCAAAATGTAAAATAATTTGTTGAAATGATGTAGGCGTTGAAGTAATTTTTTCATAAGATTAGTCTTCTTTCATTACTCTAAATGAAGCACATGTGAGAAAATAAAGTACTATATAAAAATCATGGGGCATTTTCTAATGCTATGCAACAAAGAGCAGAGTGGATGTAGTGTCATATGCATTTTATTCCCTATTGCGGGGGATTGCAAAACACAAAATAAGTTATATGTCATGAAAACTGTTTCCCGTAATGTTTCACAAGAAATTACTAATATTGTAAAATCAATGGTCTCCGGAAAAAGTAGTTTGAACCCATGGTTTTAGCACTATGACGGTTATTTTGCCTAATAGGGCGTGTTTAGTTATAGAGATATTGAATATCTATAAAATTTGCGCCATTCGGAGACGTAACCAATTGACCGCAAAATTCCTTTATGAATAAAAGAAAATGAAGTGATAGAAACTTCTTCGAGGAGCAAGCTGGCCGAATCGTTAGCAACCCGGACAAAATGTTCAATGGCACGAGGAGCCACTTCTCTTTCGGAAGGAAGAACTAATCTATATCCAAGTGTAACTAATCTATATCCAATGCATTTCCTTTAGAGAGGTTTGCATTTCCAGCGGGGAGATATCTCCGTTCCTGACTTCTAACTCTAGATACTATTAAAATGAGAGAGAACGTGCGAAACAATAGACGAACCAAGGAAGAGAAGGGAAAGAGTTAAAATAATTACGGGAAATACAGGGTGACCCAGAATTAATTATATATTTTAATGGAATTGTGCAAATAAAAAAAAAAAACTGACCGAATTTTATAATACCAAGACATAGATTTGTAAAGCTTTCGTCAGAACTTGAAATTCTTCAATACGTACTCCTTCTGTATTTATGCAAATTTCAAATCTATCCTTAGCATTGTGTAACACATTTTGAAGCATTTCAGGTATTATCGCCTGCAAAGCTAACTGATTTAATTTAAAAAATTTAGCTAGACTATTTTCTAGCCAAATTATGTTTGTATTGACGAGTCAGATTATCCAAATTTCACGATATTTCTTACCTTTTCCGTTGATTCATTTGTAATCCATATATCGTATAGAGTATTTTATTTGTTCACAATGAGTGTTCAGTGCGGTGGCTTCAAGCTAACCTATTTAAATACTGGTAGACACGTTAGCGCGCCGGGCGAAATGCTTAGCGGTATTTCGTCTGCTGCTACGTTCTGAGTTCAAATTCCGCCGAGGTCGACTTTGCCTTTCATCCTTTCGGGGTCGATAAATTAAGTACCAGTTACGCACTGGAGTCGATGTAATCGACTTAATCCGTTTGCCTGTACTTGTTTCTCCACTCTGTGTTTAGCCCCTTGTGGATAGTAAAGAAATGGCTATTTCGTCTGTCGCTACGTTCTGAGTTCAAATTCCGCCGTGGTCGACTTTGCCTTTCATCCTTTCGGGGTCGATAAATAAAAGTACCAGTTTCGCACTGGGGTCGATGTAATCGACTTAATCCCTTTGTCTGTCGTTGTTTGTCCTCTCTATGTTTAGCCCCTTGTGGGCAATAAAGAAATATATTTAAATACTATGAAAGTAGAGAAAATAATTGGAACCAAACTTTTTGAAAAAACCTATCGTGGACTAATAAGTGAAATCCAAGAGGGACGAAAATAAAATTATAAGAATTTATAAAACTTATAAGATTGTGAAATAAAATTAGAAATTTATACCCTTTTAAAATATAAAGTGGGGTTTAAAAAACATGCCCGATGACACTGAAATAGTTAAATTTGGGGCACCTTGTATCTATCCGTTGACAAATTTCTATAGGAGGCTAAGCGTACTTTACGGGTAACTCAACTGACTGTCCGTGAATCAATTATACGAACTCCGATGAAAGAATTACCAACGTAAGTATCCGGACACGAGAGACATGACCTATATAATCAGTGCATCGTGAGATTTCATACGGAGTATATTATGAAAGTAGATGTATTTACACAATATGGATCTATGTCTATATATATATAAATATATATATATATATATATATAGATAGATGTGGATATAGATAGGTATATATATATATATATATATATATATATATATATATATATATATATATATATATATATATATATATATAAATATATAAGAAAATAGTAAAGAGTGAAAAAACGACAGAAGGCTTAAGTGTTAAAAAATATATATATTTGCGTCAAAATGTCTGGAGAATATTGGAAAAATTTTTTCCCTCCTTAAAATGACATAATTTTATAATTTTAAAGAAATACCGGTTTCGCAGTTAGCTCTTCAAATTTCTTGTGACTTAATGTTATTTTTAATAACGTAATCCTTGTATTTTTGCTACGGAGAGTTCTAAATAAGGGAAAGTAGTGAGTGATCTCTTCCGGTGTAAGGGAGATAATCGCTTAAAAAAATTTTTTTCCTTTAGTGTGAATTTCTCTGTATTATTGAGTTCGGATAGTTGAGTCTGGG
>NC_043001.1:111087844-111090344 GCF_006345805.1 Octopus sinensis | reverse complement strand
CCTAATCACCTTTACCAACAGCACTGCAGGCCGAGGGCGCATTAGGCGCGCCCGGGTGATATCGCCCAGGCATGTCCTCATCATTCTTCTCAGTCAGGCGCGTCTACAGTGGACTACACAGCACCGACATTGGCGGCATCAACAATGGAGGTCAATAGTCTTCTCTGACGAGAGCCTGCTCTACTTTTCCACCACGGAATGAGGGCGTTGCGTAGGAGGGGTGAGCGCTAAAGAGACGCATGTGTCACGGAGAGAGACGCGTGGGGTGGCCAAATCATCAGGTTTGAAACTTCCCCAAGACACCTGATGAAGGCTGGCGGGTATATCAGTCGAAATGTTGTGTTAACAACAATCAAGATGGGGAGAAATGTGCATCAAATATAAATAATGTAAATAATGTATAAATCAACTAAATGCACATAACTGCTACAGTAAAGGTCACAAAAGGCCACTTATCTAGCAGAAACACGTGTCAATGTTGAAGAGATATAATTCTTCTCTATTCTTCATTATATCTTGAGTACACATGCACATACAAACGCATACACCCCACCCATATATAGAGAGAGTTTACGAAAAAAACAAAAGACGAAGACAGGTGGTGTACAAAACAAACAGATGTATTAGTATAATGCTCGGGAATAGAAAAAAAGTATTTTACGTTTCGAGCCTACGCTATATATATATATATATATATATATATATATATGAAAAAACAAGTCAAAAATAGAAAATGCTAAGATAATTTTATAGTGAATCTTTCAGTACCGGTTTCGGTCATTTTGAGACCTTCAAACTGTAACGATTAAATAATTAAATTTAGAAAAATTAGAAGAAAAGTTTTTTTAAAAGAATATTTCTATAGTAGTGTTCAGATATAAGTGGCATTCTGCCTTTCTCTGACTCCCTTGTTTGCACTTGTGTGTTCGAGGTCGACCTCGAACACACAAGTGCAAACAAGGGAGTCAGAGAAAGGCAGAATGCCACTTATATCTGAACACTACTATAGAAATATTCTTTTAAAAAAACTTTTCTTCTAATTTTTCTAAATTTAATTATTTAATCGTTACAGTTTGAAGGTCTCAAAATGACCGAAACCGGTACTGAAAGATTCACTATAAAATTATCTTAGCATTTTCTATTTTTGACTTGTTTTTTCATATATATCAACTCGTGTGTTCCTTTCCACCCTTATACATATATATATATATATATATATATATATATATATCAAAGTCTCATTTTTCAGTAATTCATTAAAAATAAAACATTAAAATGTATAATTATGATAGGTATAGCAAAAAACACAGTAATTGTTGAGATGCTATTTTTTGAGGGGTTGTTTCTCATAAAAAAAAACGTACTTTGCATTTCACAAGAATTTGCATGTCATGCAATAACATGGAGATCGCGGTGCCGAATGCATATTAGAAAGTTCCTTATAGCTATGGATGAATGGAATGTGCGATGTATTTATTATACTCTTCTTTAAAGCGACGCAAATTATGCCTAATATATCAGATTAGTTCATATATTTTCTAGCTCAAAGGAGACATCGCACAGTAACAGAATAACTCATTTCGTTTAAAATTTGTGGTTGGTAGAAAATAATAATTAATCAATTTAAATTAAATTGAATGAAAATAACTACAGCCATTACGAAAATTACACTAGAAATGGAAAGAAATATATCATCTTTAATTTTATTGTTGAATGATTAATGATTAATGATTAATTGAAAATATGCAGGTCGTTTGTATAAGAGATAACTGAGAATGGCTTTCATAAAAGTTGATACAAACGTTAAATTCTGAGATAATCGTGTTTGAACCATGGTGCATTATTTTCGCAACAAAGCGAAGTTTCTTAAATATATCATCATACCTTGTGTTATAATTTCCGTTTCCTACAAGCTGCCTCTGTGATCCAGTCATTTGATGTTCTATATTGTACTAAGCAATGAACATTTGCACAACTGCGAGTATAGTAAAATGGACAAGTGTCGTCTATCATGCCGAGCTGAGCTTAATGACTGTGGTTCAGCACATAATTACATGAATCCAGACAAGAGGTTTTTTTCTTCTCTATTCAAGAAAAAGGATGTCAATTACGCTTGAAGTGATTGCTATAGATAATCCAACGAATGCATTAAATATCATTATTTCTTTATAATAAAATTTACGGACACTTTAACTTGTCCGTAAATCCCGTTTCATTTAGTTTCTTTCTAATCTATTCCATTTAAATATTCAGAAATGTTGTTCATAGAAGTTTAAAATAAAGCATAAAATTACCAAATTGCTAATAAATCATTTTCATCCTTTCATTTCATTTTTCATCTAATTTATTTTCATGAAACATGTGAAATTCTAGTCTGCTTATGACGGTTCTGTGGAAGCAGTCGTAAAAATTGTTTGAAGACTAATACTGCTGTTGACGAATAACATATTAACTTGAGAACAAAAGAATTACAGCAGTGAATTATTGCCATTTGTTGATG
>NC_043001.1:111047844-111082844 GCF_006345805.1 Octopus sinensis | reverse complement strand
CTTCGAAACGTGGAGTAGATGAAATTAAGGCGACTGAAGAAGGGGAATTTTCCCTGTTTTGTATGTCCTGTACTCTATTTTTCCGTTGTTTAAAAAAAATAACCATGTCCTTGGTTTTGTGTTTATGTTTTCGTTTCTCATTGTGTTCGACGTTTTGTTGGGTGTCCTGTACCCATATATGCATGTATATATACATGTAGAAGTAGGTACGTACATATATGTATGTATATATGCATATGTTTTATTTATTTATTAATTTATTATATGACAGAACGCACGCATCCCTTTCTAAGTAAGATTGTTCTATATATATATATATATATATATATATATATATATCTACGACGGGTTTCTTTCATTTTACGTTTACCAAATCTACTTAGAAAGATTTGGTCGGCCCGAGGCTATAGTAGAAGACACTTTACCAAGGTACCGTTTAATGGGACTGAAACCGGAACTATGTTGTTGGTAATAAGCTACTTACCACACAGCTACTCCTGCGACTAGAAGAATATGGAACACTTCACGAATTTGCGTGTCATCCTTGCACAGGGGCCATGCTAATCTACTCTGCATCGCTTCAATTTTAGTATATGTACTACCGAAGCTAGTAACACACACACACACACACACATATATATATATATACGTGCATACATGCGTGCATACATACGTGCATACACACGTACACTCATGTATATTATATATATATATTATATATATATATATTATATATATATATATATATAAGAGTATCCACCTGTGGATAACTCTAGTGCTAAAAATAGCTCGAAGCAACCACAGAAGATCCGTTCACGGAAACGGATCTTCTGTGGTTGCTTCGGAGCTATTTTTAGCACTAGAGTTATCCACATAGTGGATGACTCTCTAATAATTTATGTATAAATTGTATTTCCTCCGTAGTTTTGTGCTAAGCCACTTGGTGTTAAATTACGTATTATTATTAAATTAATATCGATTTTTTCACCCTCATTTATAATTTTATATATATATATATATATATTTACACCCACTCGGAATATACACAATGTAAAGGTAAGATTCAACGATGGAGGTCGAGAAATTACTAAGCTCGGAGCAATCCATGAAAGGTATAAAAGAACAATTTTTTAGGATCGATAGTTTTTTATTGACGTAGAAGGTTGTAAATCTTCTCCATATCGAATTTCGATAAGGTAAAAAAAGATATTTTATTGTTCATGCATAAGAAATTCAGTTGCCATGTATGCGCCAAAAAAATTCCAAATTCAAGGAACAGAGTTGATAAAATCCAGGCTACATATGTTTCATGTGTAGCAGCACTTCAGAATTGGTATATATTTATTTGGCGACTGATGGAGGCTAACACGAAATACTACATTACTTAGTTCATAGTTAGACATGCAAAAACATACAGTGCAATTTCCAGGAGATGCCGTCTCTGCTCCGAGGAATCCCTCTCTATTCTATGGACTAACGGAACGATGCTTAATAGAATTTCTGAAAGGCTATCGTGATACCTACACGCATATAAATGTACTTTCGCACAAAGCAGTGAGAGTGAATTCTGAGTAAACGTTAACTCAGTGTAATTTTATTTTATTTTATTTGAAGGTATGGATGACTTAAATTCACTTTAAACCCGTTCTTCTAAACACCTACTAAATATTTAACTCGCTTTGTAACCATGTGTTCGACTACTCTCTCATCTGCATATGCTCACATTTTTGCTAATGCTAATGCTTGTATGAGCGCGTGTACTCCTGCCATGCAGCTTGGCCGAGGGCGTTTATACATCCATATCTGTTAACGGTTATTTTCAATACTTTTCTCGCTCGATTAAGTGTTCGTTTCTATTTTTATCTTCTGCAATTTTATCTTTGGATTTTCTATATATATGAAGAATTTTCCTCCGTCTGGCTGTTTTTCTCTCTACAAAACAAAAAGTTGCATTATGGAACTGTGATTTTAAAGAGTTTTTTTTTTATCACCCAACGAAATACGTCTACACCACCAGATACTCCTGAACCAGATTTTGTGTGTCCTACAAAAGAAGTTGATGCTAGATGTGTCGAAGCAATTGTTGTGATTAATATTACATTCTCGTATATTCCATCGTCTGTCTTTCATTTATTATATATATATATATTTATATAGTGTAAACAGAGTTAGTGGTTATGATAACCGACTAGGGGATAAGATATCCGTATGTACTATCGGTATCCGGGCATTGCTGTGCAGGCACACTATGCACGTAGAATACAGGTAACAACAGGATAAATAAGTGTTTATCAGGAAGCAAGTACAAATAAGCAGAAAATGGAGAAAACCTCAGGTTAACAAACATCGATTCGACCACATTTATAACTTACTTTTTAATACAAAGCATGACGTAACAAATAGGTGATGAAACAAATATATTTGTTACTTCATGCTCTGTATTAAAAAATAATCTATAAATGTGGTCCAGTCAGTGTGTTGGTTAATCTGTGGTCTTCTCCATTTTCTGATTTTTTGTACATATTTTGGTACATACTGCCTATATTAATTATATATTCTCAAGGTGTTGCTCCACCAAAACAATAAAAGAACACACACACACACACACACACACACACACACACATATATATATATATATATATAATATTAATTAGAGACAAAACCACTATTTTGCAAATCAAACAAAGAAAGACTTAATACAATACATAAAAAAATTTAATATAAATTAAATAAAATAAAATTTTATTTAATTTATATTAAATTTTTTTATGTATTGGATTAAGTCTTTCTTTGTTTGATTTGCAAAATAGTAGTTTTGTCTCTAATTAATATTATATAATATTTTGCTATAAAATTGGATTCAATCCTAAATCTGATTTTTCCTTGTAAATTTGGATTTATTCCCTAATATTTATTATATATATATATATATATCTGATGGGATTCGTTCTGTTTCCGTCCACTAGATGTATTCTGCGGGGAGAGAAGAGAGAGAAGTTACAATGGATTTGTGTTGCACATGTGTGAATATGTCACACCAATAACTCGTTTACTACATCCAGACTCTCTCTGTGACTTCACATGTTAGCAAGGTCATGGAACATTTGTCAGGAGGAGACTTATCACTTCCCTAGAAGAGAGTGACTTGCTCACAAGCACACAACATGGTTTTCGCCCGAGAAGGTGCTGCCTCACACAGCTACTACAGCATCACGACGCGATACTGAAACAGACGCTCAAACGCCCGAATTGGAAATTGGGTTATCTCGCTTTTGTCAAGGCCTTTAACAATGTTGGTCAAGGGAGGATGTATTACAAGCTGTGTAACCTTGGAATCACTGGAAAACACGAAGTGTGCTTGGATACATTTCGAAAGACAAATGTTAGGCAGTTGTATCAAATGGTATGCTCCCTCTCTCTCTCTCTCTCTCTCTCTCTCTCTGAGATATCAATGGGCTGCGGACTTCCTCAAGGAACTGCACCGGGAGGGTTACTGTTTATGGTGGCTCTCTCAGATATGCCCTCAATCATAAAGGCATCCACTCACATCTGCTATGCTGACGATACGGCAATATCAGAGGCGATCAAGGAATCTGTCGACATATTGAAACTGCAAAATAACTGACATGCAAAATGCTAAGCATCCCATGTGCCAATTACCAAGTTGGCAACGTTGTGTCGAGAATAGCTTGATTGATTTTGAGGTCATTCAGAATCAGGAAAAAATATATCATGCTGCTCTTATAGGGAACTTTCGTTCTCAGTCGCCTGGATTAGATCCCAACTCTGGTCACCTAAGAGCATCATACTGGTGGCGGAATTTGAAGCAATCTAGCTCCGCTACACAGTGAAGATTGACTCAGTGAAGCAGATGAAGTCTCGGGGTGGGGGATAAAGGAATTAAAACTCCACCCCTTATAGAAAACGCGTGACGTATATGCAGTGATATACATATGGGATATCTGGAAGTACTACTTCCTAACTTTGGAACTGAAAGCTACACCAACCATCGAACTGGATAGCAATGCATGATACAAAAGTTCCTCTCTTCGTCATCTCGAGTAAAGATCCAGTACTGTAACAGCTTGAGTTTCAGAGGACCCTATTATTCACCATTCAGCAAAACAACCAGTGTCGAAGTGGGGGTTTTAAAGGATCATATAGACAAATGTTTATCTCAAATACCAGAAAAATCCACATTCCATCGGGGAGCACAAAGGAGAGCGTCTCTGTCCAACTCGCTACTTCTCCAAAAACAATACAGAAAGGAAATCCAACCATACTGATAGGTAGTGCTCCAGCATGACCCTAGTCTTTACCTGAAACCAGTAAGATATGAAAGATAAAATATATTTATATACGTATGTATGCGTGTGCGTGCATGTGTTTGTTGCTGTGTGTATTAGAGAACGTAGAGACGTTAGAGTGGGAAATATCTGCAGATATAATGATGCACATGTAAAGATAAATGACTACACGTGCAAATGACCACATTTATCAATACACATATAACCAGGTACGAAGCATTTAGCAACAAGATACGCTTTCGATAAAACAGTTGCTCCCGCAAAGCAAATTAAGTAAAATTTGGGATTTTGCGGAGTGTCAAAATAGGTAACACAAAAAGGACAGGGAAAACAGGCAGCAAGGGCTGCTTAACCTAAATGAGGTTGTAGTGGTGAACGCGTAATTCAAGTTGGACATGAGATAAACAAGAACACGTCTTCCTTGTTCCAGCTACAACGGAGAGAAAGAAAGATAGCGGATGGTCAGGTGGGAGCCGCGTGAGCAAGGGGGAGGAGAGAGTTAGAGAGGGTGACAGAGTAATAGGATAGAATAGTGGGAGAAGAGGAGGTAAAAGAATGAGATAAAAGGGAGAAAAACGAAAGAGTAAAAAGATCTATAGAGTGCTCCAACGTGACCATCAGCTATCTTTCTTTCTGCCTGCTATCGACCTCAGGCCTCAAGTAGCGCTTATTTTATTGACTCCTAAAGGCAAAGTCAACCTCGACACAATTTGAACTCGGAATATAAATACGGAGGAAATACGACTATTCATTTTGCTCGGCATGCATGTTGTCTGTTCCGGCGAACCTGATGTAGTATTCTTATAAAATTTTACTGTTACTCAATCAAAATTTATATTATATATTTTTATCAACATCCAGCAAGTTGTTTTATGAAATAGGGGAGATAGAAAGATTTTGAGATTGAAGAACAGTTTTTCCAGGTACGTAATTTAATATTTGAATGTAGGCAATTTCCACAAGTATTTCAGAATATAATTTCCTGATTGAATATTAAATTCAGCTATTTTAAGTATTATAAATATTTATAGCGTAGAGCTTTACGTAGGCCACGGGAATATTGGGGAATATTACTGAGTCTTCCTCTCACAGATAGAGATATCTCAGCATAGAAATGTAAACAAATTTGCCTTAGGTGTAATGATATCAGGATATCACGATTAGATTTTCGTAGGGGACTAAAGTATATATATATATATATATATATATATATATATATATATATCTTTCTCTTCTCTCCATCTCTCTGTCCCTGTATGTACATACACACAGACATACACATACAAACACACACACAAACGCACACACAAACATACAGAAACACGCACACACGCACTCATACATACGCACACATATGATGCATTTATACTTACCAACGTGTATTATAGAAGTCGTGTCGTTCTCATTGTGGAATGCTAATAATTGAAGATTCGTAACGCGAATGCTATTTTAGAGAGAATACAAACAGCATGCATATCAGGGGAAATATATTTGCCATTACCCCAATCCACATTACACTGAGATTTTCACAAATGCAAAAATTCTGCAACGAAAAAATCTCTACAAATATATATATATATATATATATATATATATTATTATTATTATTATTATTATTATTGAGTGAGAGAGCAGTTCATGCCATCAAAGTGACACTGGGGTAAAATATACGAAGCCCAATATACCCATCATGACTACCCGTCTGATAAGGGCACACCAGGCACATGCATCACAACCATATGTGTGCGACATGGTGATCTCATATCAAGATAAACAGCACATGACCTTGCAGGTGGGGCCCAGTTAGAATTTTCTTCAGGTTGAGTAGCCCATCCCGCTCAAATGGTCCCTGAATAAGGGTTGTTTAAGGATGTTGAAAGAACCACCCATGTTTCCAGAGGTGAATTATTCAAACCCCAAAGAATCCCTCTCAACACATGGCTATGATGCTCCCCCACTACTTCTGCTCGTGATCAGAGATGCACACATCGTCAGCCACTAAGGGACATGCTCAACTGGTTAAGCTCAAACAACTGACAAGCAAATCTGTGGTATTGAGCAGAATATTTGCTGTAGCCCATCTTTTATACCAAGACAAAACAATGTACATGATAACACTTCCAATCAGTTAAGATCAGAAGCCATGAGAGCCACTGCCTGGTACTGCATCAGGGCATTTATTATTATTATTATTATTATTATTATTATTATTATTATTATTATTATTATTATTTTTTTATTATTAATCTTTAGTATTATTATTATTATTATTAATCTTTAGTATTTTTATTATTATTATTAATCTTTAGTATTTGAAATATACAGGTTTATTCAGGTTAAAGCACTTGCAAACACACTTATCGATAGATAAATAGATTGACAGACACACAGACAGACAGATAGATAGCTCGATACACAGATAGATAGATAGATATATTTATCGATATTATTGAAACGTTATGTGAGATGTTCCATAGCATGCCAAAGCATGTCACCTGTTCAGTGAATTTATTAGATTTGTATGCAGTTGACTAACTCCACAAATATTCTCTATTTTCAACATCCTTGTTGTCATTACGCCGAAGGCAAATTTATTTATATTTCTATACGCAGATATTTCTAATGAATTTCATGTCGAAACCTTTTACTCGCAACATCCACGGATTTTAGAATGTGATATGACTTAACTTGCAAAAAAACATCCGTTCAAATTAAATGACGGTGTCTAAGACCTTTCAGTATTTCAAATCGTTATTACAAATATATTACACGCTATATTGTGCTATGAACAATATAATGGGGTATAAATTCTATTCTATTATCCATGTGCAATATGTCATGTTGGTTGGTAAGAATTATGGTAGATATATACCTACACCATAAGTATTAATATTATTATTGAGTGAGATAAATGTGCATTCCATCAAAGTGACACTGGGGTACAAATATACGAAGTCCAGTATACCCATCATGACTACCCGTCTGATAAGGGTACACTAGGTCGTGCATCACAACCATATGTGCGCCACATGGTGATCTCATATCAAGATAAACAGCACATGACCTTGCAGGTGGGGGTCCAGTTAGAATTTTCTTCTGGTCGAGTAGCCCATCTCACTCAAAAGATCCCTGGATAAGAATTGTTTAAGAATGTTGAACGAACCACCTATGTTTCCAAAGGTGAATTATCCAAACTTCAAAGAATTCCTTTCAACACACGGCTATGATGCTCCCCCACTACTTCTGCTCATGATCAGAGATGCATATATCGTCAGCCATTAAGGGACATGCTCAACTGGTTAAAGTCAAACAACTGACAAGCAAATCTGTGGTATTGAGCAGACTATTTGTTGTAGCCCATCTTTTCAACAAAAACAAAAGAGGGCAAATGATAACACCTCCAATCAGTTAAGATCAGAAGCCATGAGAGCCACTGTTTGGTACTGCATCAGAGCATTTATTATTATTATTATTATTATTATTATTATTATTATTATTATTATTATTATTATTATTATTATTATTATTATTCAGGTCGCGGCCTGGAATCGAACTCAGAATATTGGGGTTAGTAGTGTGCGCTATTAACTCAAAGATTCAGAGTTCGATTCCAGGCAGTGACCTGAATACTAATAATAAAATTAATAATAATAATATAATAATAATAATAATAATAATAATAATAAGAAGAAGAAGAAGAAGAAGAAGAAGAAGAACAAGAACAAGAACAACAACAAATAGAAGGAGAAGAACAACAAGAACAAGAACAAGAACAAGAACAAGAACAAGAACAAGAACAAGAACAAGAACAAGAACAACAACAAATAGAAGGAGAAGAACAACAAGAACAAGAACAAGAACAAGAAGATCAACGAAAAATACCTTAGGAATGAGAACCCAGGTTCGAAATTTCCCCAAGACACCTGAAGAAGGCTGAAGGTTATATCAGCCGAAACGTTGTGTTAACAACGAACAAGATGAATACAAATATCCGTCAAATGTAAATAATATAAATAATGTACATAATTCCTCATATCTTAAATATAGAACTGTATAAAAAATGTACTATTTTTGAAAATTTTCATGTGATTAGTACAACACTTAAGCTGTTGAACTGTGAGGCTAATGGCTTAAGAAATACTCTTAATTTAAATGCTTATGAATAGAATTCACCAAATGAAATCAAAAAGTGATAAATTGTCCATCAGCATGAGCATTAATATATCTAGTTTTGTACAGGTTATGAAGTTTAGCAAAACTGAGTGTCAAAATCTGCTGCACGAATGCTCCGAAATACTTGGAGATTTTACACAGCTGTTTCTGGGCCGTAACTTTGTCACATCCCTAGAGATACGTAACATGATATTTACGCAGTTCGATTAGTATGGAACTAATTCTGCAAAATGTACTTGCTGTGATCTATACGTATACAGATTAATTTTATTACAACACTATCATAATGCAGTTCTATATTTCAGAAATACGGAATTATGTACTACGGGCATATGGGCATATGGCGTAGTGGTTACGAGCGCGGGCTACTAACCACAAGAGTCGGAGTTCGATTCCAGGCAGTGACCTGAATAATAATAATAATAATAATAGTAATAATAATAGTAATAATAATAATAATGATAATGATAATGATAATAACAATAATAATAATAATAATAATAACATCGAAAGATATCTTAGGAATGAGAACCCAGGTTCGAAATTTCCCCAAGACAAATGACAAAGGCTGGAGGGTATATCAGCCGAAACGTTGTGTAAAAAACAAGATGAAGACAAATATCCGTCAAATGAAAATAATGTAAATAATATAAATATAATCATGATCATGATTATTTTGATCATCATCACCGACGTCACCATCAATGCATCCATCGACCTCACGAACGCCGAAACCACCACGGCCTCCGAAACCACCACGGCTGCCGAAACCAACACTGCCGTCACCGCCACCACCGCCGACGCCGCTCCAGCCACCACTGAAACAGTAGTATGCTGTATATTATTTGTATGCGACATTTCTGTACGCCAATATTTTGAATACAAATTCCGTCAACATCTGCTTTCTTTTTTCAGAGATCGATCAATTTGTTTGCACTGTTTTTCTTGAATTCAATGCATATGTTAGTATGAATTAATATTACTCTCCATTTATGTTTATTATAGTTGACATCCAGCTTTATTTATATTGATCTCTGTAATTTCCAAAACTATGTAAATTTATTTTTGCTTGGATATGCAATCTGCATGCATTTGCGTAAAAGTATAAAAAATAGTAATAAAACGCTTATATTATACTTGAATGCTGTTTTATTTTGCCTTTTACTCGAAATATGTTTTAGCTTCTAAATATAGCAATACCATAATCCAGTAAAACGGTTTTGAATCATATATTTGCCAGCTAAAATATATTTAAATAAATAAAAAGAAATATGTGTAATATGCTGTTGATTTTATGACAACCTGAATAAAACTACAATGTTTTCCTTTGTATGATATAATGGCGTGATGTCACATATCATAACGTTAAACGTAGTTGTAAGAGTATAAGGATGTATTACTTCTATAATATTATATTCTGCTGTAGGCACAAGGCACGAAATTTGAGTGGAGGGGTCCAGACGATTAGGTCGATCCCAGTACGCAGCTGGTATTTAATTTATCGGCACCGAAATGATGAAAGATAAAATCTAATTCAGCGAAATTCGAACTCAGAACGTAGCGGCAGGCGACATACCTATTTCTTTACTACCCACAAGGGGCTAAACACAGAGAGGTCAAACAAGGACAGACAAATGGATTAAGTCGATTATATCGACCCCAGTGCGTAACTGGTACTTAATTTATCGACCCCGAAAGGATGAAAGGCAAAGTCAACCTCGGCAGAATTTGAACTCAGAACGTAGCGGCAGACGAAATACCGCTAAGCATTTCGTCCGGCGCGCTAACGTTTCTGCCAGCTAGCCGCCTTCTTACTTCTATAAATGTTGAGCGCAATGTGCCTTGGTGTGTTGAACAATTCCCATCAAAGAAAGTACAGGGGGTCGATTCATGCGACTATAAATTGTTCGCAGTGGTGCTCCAGCATGAGCGCGGTCTAACGACTGAAACTGGTGTCAGATAATGGTTGGATCGTGCAAAAACCTGTATTTATGCTGATAAAATATACTCGAGTATGATGACAGTACATTTAAAAACACACGTGCGCGCACAATCATACATTCGTTTGCAGACACGCACATACTCACTCACTCTCTCTCTATCTCTCTGTGTCACACACACACACACATATACACACACATCCACACATTCACACACACGCGCGTGCGCACGCACACACACACATACACACACAAGTATTAATACTCTCGACAGTTTTCCCAGTAGTTTCCGTCTACAAAATTCATTCACATGGCACTGGATGACCTGGAGCTACAGCAGAAAACTTCTGCCATTAGAACCGCGCAGTACGAATGACTTCTAATCTAGGTGACTGCAAAGCGAGTTGGACAACCACGTAATCATACCTGCACCTATATATCTTTATATATAAAAGTGAGGTTGTGTGCTGTCTGTGTTCCTACGATTTAGATTCCTAACTACTCCCACATTTTGCGGTGCAGTTTAACCAAAACCGGGTATGATATGGTCGTGATTCATATCGAGCCCTTCTGGGTATTAGCGCGCGTCTACGATGAGTCTACGATTTTAAAAAAATTACCATCAATTTTTCCCATTTTTAATGCATTTTTGGCATATATAAGGGAAGTAACTTTCTAAAAATCTATTATTAAATCTCAGAACGTAAAAGGCTACAGTAACACCCCCCTTTGGGTTAGCCATATTGAGATGGCTATTATACTTTACATCTCTAAAAATGCTTATATAGTTATTTCCCTTACAAACCCGAGCAACGCCGGGCGATACTGCTAGTGTATTATAAAAATGAAGTAAGACACAACTGAATACTAAATGTAAATGCTATATTTTTTAATAATATAAACAATATATACATACATATATTTACATACCTACATATATATGTATATATACATGCATATATGGGTACAGGGCATCAAAAAATAATGTAGAACACACTGAGAAACGAAAACATAAAAACAAAAACATGGAAACGACCTTTTTTTCAAACAGCGAAAAAAGAAACCAGAGAAACGAGACATACAACATAAAGAATATTCCCCTTCTTCAATTGCCTCTGTTTCATCTAGTCTGCGTTCGAAGGTAAGGACAACATATTTTTTTGATGATGCATTTCTTAACTCATTCCCAGATTTTTCTTTTCTATGTCAGAGGATGTCTATCTTGTATCATTTTATTAGAAATACGACTGTGATTGCACAGATTGCAGCATTATGGTAAAAGATTTACTATAGAGGCACAGACATAAGGCTTTTACGTGATACATTTTTTTTCTAAATCTTGTCGTTAGCCAGCTGGAGAAGATTTCTTCTGCTGGTGTTAAAAAATAATATTAACTTTGTTCCGTACGGAATAGCCATGTTGGAGTAGAAACAAACATTATTTCTAAATAGGAGAGTATTGTAGTTCGTTTGAAGCATTGTGTATTCTTTGTAACGAATAAAATATTTTGAATGACACAACAGTGCACTAGAATAACAACAATGGACTATAAAAACTGTTGTAATTTAATCATCCATAGTTTGATATGATATTTCGGAATAAAATTCCTTCTTCAGATATTCCTAGGAATTGATGGAGTCGCTGCTATAATCGGTTTTCCAACAGCTTTTCTTTATTTTTAAGGAAGCGTCTCAGCAGTGGTCTCATGAAGCTCCTTCCGAAATTCCTCATGAGAAGTGCGTGAGTTCGGCTATGCCTCAATCTCATATGTGCTGGCACAGCCTTATCGTTGCTTCTAAGTGAAATGTTATACGTGCAGCTTCCATTTTTTTCTTTCTCCTTCACTTTCCCCCTTTTTTTGTTATGAACAATATATAAGCATGTGATCAAAAAGGAACCTACACGCATCCAGACGTAGCTAAATAATATATTGATTACCAACCTCCAGCCTGTGGTTAATTTAGGGCTCTAATCTGTGTATGAGTATAGCTTCCTTAATTCTTAAATTACCCAAATTTCTTTCATTCAGCTCAATTATTTCTAAATTATTTTTATATGCCATAAAATATCTCATAAGGTATATGCTACAGCGCGTTTTAATATAATATTCTGGTCAGCTCCACTGCCAAGCCTTTTATATATCCTTAATCTCTTACATCTACGAACCTTTAAAATTTTTGTATACCTAATTCTATCACGAAAATTACACCTTCCCATAAATTACACCATCTGTGCATAACTATATATATATATTTGTGTGTGTGTGTGTATTTTATCAACTCTGGAATTTTGAATGTCAAAGCAGAATGCAGTGGCATTTGATCTCAAAACATAAGAAATTCCGCTAAGCAAATTATCTAGCGTTTAATCATGTACTATATATTGTCCCATATGGAACGCATAACGAGATAGTTGTATATTCGAATGCTCCGTTTGATTTCCTTCTCCTAATTCAATTACTTTTGAACTCCCATTTGTTTTCCTTTATCTTCCGTTCATCATTTAATTACATGCTTGACAATAATTCCCATTACATAAGTGTCAATAACCTGTATAATGATTTACCCGGCAGAAACGTCAGGCCTTTCTTCCAGTCTATAGACCTGCCAAACAACTAATAGTAGTTAGCCATTAAATTATTCTTACGTGTTAATATGTTAACTAAATTTAATTTACTCAATTACATCAATCTTACAAATATCAGGTATCTATTACTGAATTGCTATTATTGACTAAAGATCAGGCCTGTTCACAGATAACAAATTGCCGGGTAAATTAGCAGGATAAATTGATGCGAACGTTGGGTAAATTTCAGGAGATACGTGTCTTCTAATAGAATGTTTCGTATACCTTCACGGAGCAATATTTTTCGATTCTATGAAAGCCGAGCATAATTTGCTCTCAAATACGAAAATTGCAAACCAGACATTATAATCATACAAACCTTAGAATATACTTTTCTACTCTAGGAACAAGGCTCGAAAATTTTTTGGCGGGGAGGGTAACAATCCATTAGATTGACGCCAATGCGAAACTGGTACTTAATTTAGGGTCACCGGAAGGGTGAAAGGCAAAGTCGACTTCGGCGGAATTTGAACTCAAGACGTAAAGACAGACGAAATATTGCTAAGCATTTCGACCGGTGTGCTAACGTTTCTTATTTCTTTACATATGTGTTATTCCAACAGGATGGGGCACCACATTATTATGCAATTCATATGCGCAATTTCCTCTGTGAAACCTTCCCAGGGAAATGGATTAGACGACGTGGGAGTATTCAATGACCGTCCCTTTCCCCAGACCTAACGCCCTTGGAGTTTTTGTTTGGGCTGTTGTAAAAGAGAAGATACTCCGGAGAAAACCACGCACTCTGCCTCAACTATGTAGGTTAATTAAAGAGGCCAGCCTGGAAATCAACACTGCCCTGAACCTGTGTTGGAATGTGGCTGATACACGCCAAGTATGTGTGAATGCTCAGGTCAGACATAAGGCGGCGAGCTGGTAAAAACATTAGCACGCTGGGTAAAATACTTGGCGGTATTTTGTCTCTTTTTACGTTCTGAGTTCAAATTCCAGCGAGGTCAACTTTGCGTTTCATAGTTTTGGGGTCGATAAATTAAGTACCAATTGTGTATCGGGGTTGATCTACCAGATAAGTACCAGTTGCGTATCGGACCCCCGTCCCCCAAATTCCAGGCCTTGTGCCTAGAGAAGAAAAGAATGTGCAGGAGAGATATTTTGAGCATTTACGGGACTAACATTCTACAATGTTTTTTTTTAATAAAAAAATTAAATATACAACTATAAAACTGTAAACCTACTTTTGTACCACCCCTGTATACAAACAAAACCAACATGTTCCCAAGTACTTCCAATATGAGAGCGAACAGTATTTTATACCTTCTTTAGTTAAAGCTATAATTATTGAATGTTTCATTTTGGCTATAAACATGTTATGCCTTCGGTGCGAATAGTTTTGTTATACGTTGCCCTATTTTTACAATCCTGTAAATAATAATAATGGTATTTTTCATATAAGCTTAAAGCTTGTGGCGATCACCGTGGAATGACTAAAGAAATAACCCTCGACAGAAAAATAGAAGGCATCCCTATTTGCTGTTAATTATACCATAGAAATTCATGTTGGTAAGGAAAGATGAAGCCGACATTCTGTAAAAGCGTCCATCAGAATAAAATGAAGTAGTTTCTGGGGATCTTTTCGGTTTGAACGGCAGTTTTTTCTAGCGGTGTCATATGAAATTGTCACCCATAATTATGACCCTAGTATCGATCTATTGCATTTCAATCTATGTTAGGGTTAGGGGTGGGGGGAAGGGTATCCTTTTTCTTCACAAATTTAATTCAACCCAATCTGTTTCTTAAACGACGGACATATTCATAGGGCACAGAATGTTGTTTACCTCAATGGAGGTCATTGATTGGTTGAAATTGCAGAAATTGAAGAAAAAACAACAAATATCTTACAAACTATAGAATTTTCTCAATAAGGCCTAGAGGAAAAGATGTTTTATATACACATTCTACCAGTAATCGAAGTTTATAATTTTTTAGTTACCTAGAAATTATGTTGAAAACTGCCGTTCAAACCGAAAAGATCCGTTTCTTGTAAATAAATATGCTGATGTTTGACTTTTCAAAACCCACACGAATGGGTAAGTTTTCTGTATTTGTACTCAATGAAGAAAAAAGTTTTTGCTGCAAGAACTGATGTTGTCGAGAATGTGACATTATAGAGCCAGTGTGTTTCCTCTCAATATTCATAAATAGAATTGTTCTTTAGATTAATAAATTTATTAATATTACTGTTATTTGAGTGATTGCATAAACTTAGGAAGATGGATATCACTTTCAATCAGATTTTAGAATTTTCTTTTTAATTTATTGTGCATTTCTGGATATTTGTGGGTTTTGTACATATAATGACAAACACTGCTTATTTTGGAGTTCACTGCTGTAACAAACAATTGCTGATGCGTACCGAGATGGTGGACTATTCATTGGGGATTTTTGTGCCACATAATGGTGTAAAGCTAGCGATGATGCAAACAATAATTTTTTTAGTTCCTTAACTACAAAAAATTAAAATTTAATTATTTTTTGTATTGATTGCGACTAATATTACGACCACCTATTCCGGTACTGTTTCAGTATGTTCCATATAAAGATATTTTTGTTGTATGTTTTTTTTTATTTTGTGAACAAACGTAGTGAATATTATTGCTTGAATCCTGTCCCGGTTTTCATCGAGGTATTTGCTGTCATTTCTATTTGTATAATTGCTATTAAAATAATTTTGTAATTAATTCTTAATTTTTTCTCCCCTGGCTGATATGTTTAACAGAGTGTGATAATTCATATATTAGCTCTCAGCTCTGAAAATGCACGGTGTTTTAATAGATGTTGCTATTTAGACACAAATTAACCATAACTGCGTAAAAAATATAATTAATTGTATCAAATTTTGACTCGAAGCAGTAATTTCGGGGGAGGAGGGAAGTCGATGATAGCGACTTCAGTGTTCAACTGCTACGTATTTTGTCGGCCCCGAAAACATCAAAGATAAAGTCGATCTCGGCGGAATTTGAACTCAAAACATGAAGACGTACGAAATACTGTTAAGCATTTCGCCCGGCGTATAGAAACAGATTTTAAACTCTTTTTGTTTTCTCCCTACTATACATTATCGCAAACGATGTTCAAGTTTTCAAGTGGGTTACCTGACTGGCTATCATGCGTTAATTTATATATATATATATATATAAGGTATCGGTTAAACATTTGATTAATCTACTACAAGATTATTCATCTTTCTATTCACATATATATATATATAATATTATATATATATATATATATATATATATATATATATATAAGTTAGACATGACCTGGACCAATCTTTGGTCGAAACATATATATATATATATATATATATATATATATATATATATATATATATATATTTCAACAATTGAGGGTAAAATTAATTAATTATTAATCAATTTCACCAAGTATTCAGTATGTAAAGGGACCATTTTAGGCGAATTCAAAATATTACATTATTCCCAAATCAGTGTTCCCAAATCCGATTCAAGGAATTCTGAGCTGACGAAAGAAATGTCGAATTGACTAATCTAGAAACGTACGTTCTCAAATAACCTTTGCACTTGATTTTTTAATGTTTTTTCCCCCATACCTTTGTGAGTTGGTTTAGGCAAGTACTATCTGAGAGAGATCTTCTTTAAGTATTAGAAATAGCTGAAGAAATTTCTTTAGCTGCTATTTCTAATGAGTTCAGTATGTGGCAAAGTAATTTATTTTACTAAGCCTTATATATATATATATATTTAGAGATGTAGAATTCTGTATCTTATTTGCATTATTTACATTGAAAAGATATGTGTCCTCATCTTGTTAGAAATCCTGGTAGAAATCTGAACCCAAGTTCCTAAGTTATTTTTCTTGCTATTATTATATTATTATTATTATTATTATTATTATTATTGTTATTATTATTATTATCATCATTATTATTATTATTATCAATATTATTATTATTATTATTATTATTAAACAAAGACCTGGAATTGAACTCGCAATATTGGTATTCTTTTCCTTGTAGTTTAACAGTAGTTGATGCTTAATCCTTTAGTCCTATGAATAAAGTACTCAAACAACCACTATATATATATATATCCTTTCTTCTTCGTGTAGAGAACTCAGGAACTCTTACTCAATTAATTGGTTTTACTTCTCGCACTTTAAGGTGCGACTGAGAGAATTTAGTAGACTCTCGATTAATCAGGGTGAATGAAACTCGTTCGTTGGTGATAATTGCTCTGATACCTGTTGGGTTGACTTCATAATTGGGAGAACTGACGTATGTGAGAGAACAAGAGAAGGAATACAGCGGTTATTAGTAGCAGTGGGGTGGGTTAATGGTCTTGATAGCACATTTAACAACCGCATCTTTAGCAAAGGCAGCAGGCAACGTGTATAAGGTGGCTGGCAGTTAGCAAGTATTGCAGCTAATAGAATTTAACTAAATATGTTGATGAATGTGGTGATTTTGGTGATAGAATTTTAAGCTGGCACTTACAATTTGGCAAATATCACTTAGTAGTAGTAGTAGTAGTAGTAGTAGTAGTAGTAGTTGTAGTAGTAGTAGAAGCAGCATTAGTAGTAGTTGTAGTAGTAGTAGAAGCAGTAGTAGTAGTAGTAGTAGAGGCAGCATTAGTAGTAGTAGTAGAAGCAGCATTAGTAGTAGTAGTAGCAGTAGTAGTAGTAGTAGTAGTAGTAGAAGCAGTAGCAGTAGTAGTAGCATTAGTAGCAGCAGCATTAGTAGTAGTATAAGTAGTAGTAGCAGTAGTGGTTTTGGCGGTGGTAGTGGTGGTTGTATAATTGTAACTGCAGTAGTCTTTTGTTTTATTTGTATTGCTTTAGTCTGCTGTCAGAAATATGTCTTAAAAGTAATAATTTTTCTGATATAAAACAAAAATAATGCTCTCGACAGCGTAAGTGTTACATCCGTGTTAGTAACAATGATATTTGTAGCAAGCCGTAGTCATAGTGGCGGTGGTGGTTCAGGAGAAAAATGTAGCATTATCAGGAACACTATGGGGACGGCTTCTAGTATTAAATAATGGTCAATATATAACAATAATTATATCAGGTATGGGACATTACTGCTGTCAGTGGGCGTTGTGGAAATTTGTTTTCATAAATCAAATCTCCAATAGGATAATGTGACATACATTATATGTTGTACAGAATACACCGTACATTTGAGCAAACAGACCATAAATCGAATAAATTTAAGCGAAATAAAAATTGAAACAGAAAGCAAGAATAAAAGAAATGAATTATTGAAATTAACAAGACAAGAACTAAAATTAAAAGAACTATTTTTAGTAGAATATTGTTATGTCTATATAACCATCGTATTACTCTCTATAGAAATATTCATAGACCGAAAGCGACCAGAGTGTAGAATTTACTCATAGTTGATTCGCATAATAAATGTTTTGGCCGAATTTGGTATAATCTATATATATATATATTATATATATATATATATATATACAAAGCTGAAGTTCTGTGTGTTTCAGGTTTGGCAGCCTTCAATTATCACTATCTCCTCCGAGACCCTACGGCGCAAGTTGACCAAAATTAAGAGTATGATAGAAGAAGGATTGCTCTTCATTCCATAGAAGATAAATTCAAATCTGGCCATGTTAACACCAAAAATTACTTACATCAAAAAGGTGCTTTTTTTTCTATGAAAATCACTATTTTTTACGACTTTTTGACTGCTCTGTCGCCATGTTTCGGTGTATTTCAACCAGAAAAATGTTCACTTAAAGAGAATAACAAGCTACATAATGCAGAATTTTACTTTTCAAAAATTCCAATTCTAAAGGGTCCAAACAAACCCGAGCAACGCCGGGCGATACTGTTAGCGCTAAATAAATGCTGATATGAGGCTTAGTTATATTTGTAGTGATCGTAGCAAAAAGAGATATCAATTCGAGTAATAGTGTCAATTGCTTTGGCTTGAGTAAGTTTGTGGCTGTAAATGTTTGTAATATATGTTAATAGCCCAAATTAATTTGAAGATGATTATAACGAATTGAGGTACATCATTTTATTAAAACTCTATCACAGAACGGGAAGGAGTGTCCCTATGACCGGTTTTGAGAAAACCAGTCCTTTTCCTAGTTATACTCAACCAGAAAGACTGGTCTGGAGGTATATAGCACAGCGAACTACAGTAGAAAAACCAAAGGGTTACTTGATGAGAGCATCATGGAACTTGTAGGCTCAGTTAGTCACATGCACAAAAGGGGTTCTCTCAAAATAGTTTTCATCCATCAAATTTCGCTCTTAGACTTTTGATTGACAGAAAGCAATAGTTGAAAGATTTCTCGAAATTTTTGCTATGTGAAACTGAATAATCTGTATAGATTAGCGACCTTCGTAACCGCTTGATTGTGGTTGCTTCCACACTTGTGGCTGTATTGATTGTGCCTGTCATAATACCGGTTTCAAATTTTAGCATAAGACCAGTAATTTCAGGTGAGTGATTAGTCTATTGAATCGACCAAAGTACTAGAATCCACCTTATTTTATCGACTCCGAGATTATAAAAGACAAAGGTGACCCGGTGGTATTTGATATCAGAAAGTAATAAGTTGGAGAAACTCCCGTTAAGCATTTTGTACATCGTGAAAAAAAATTTCCCAGCTCAATACGCTAGAGCCAGTCTTGATAGAGACAATGCTTTAATGATATTAGTCCGATGCATTGCGTGATATGGTATGGTATTGCAATAGGCTCAGATATACTGCTAGTAGAATACGCGCTAAAATCGACGGTCTTTGTAAAGACAGTACTAGTATCACTCAAGTTTTTGCTATTAAACTTTATGAAAGCTAGGGTTTTCACCTAATGAATATAATGACGTGAGTTGAATGGCGGAAACAGGTGGGCTTGCTTCATGTCCTTGAGAAATGAACTTCATTTCCTGTTACTTTGGTCTATGCAATTGTAAATACTGATGCAGCTCTGTCTTCCTTCAGCTATCATCCTAGATGTACCTGTGTGCGAATGTTAGTAACAACTACAGGGCTGTTTATATAATCTTCTGACAACATAACTATCTAAAGTAATTATTACAAGCAGAGTCCATTCATGTTGCCGTGCTATAATCAGGTAATGGCTGGCTGGAGTTGTTAGACCACGTTTGCTTTGTTCGTGCCTTCAAAGTCCGTATCACGACTATAAAGACACTGCTGGTAAATTAGATATGATCAGTTTAGTGGTGTTCGTATTACTGACATGTTTAGTCGTATTAAAGACAGACACTTCTAAATTGTGTGTTAGTTGTTGTGCGGGTATTGCTGGTGCTGCGGCTGATGTATAGTGGCAATGATAGTATTTTTCAAGGACATTGTTAAAATTTTTGCCTAGACTTCAATTCCTATATCAATCAATCTAGGACTATGTTTTAAAATTCTGGTGGTATTTTCCAGGTAAATTTAGCTGTATGAATGAGTATAGTTTATTGAACACGCGTGAAGCCGAGATAAAATTTTAAAAAATTACAAGTTGAACAGAATTTTCTGTCAATAGATTTGATCGTAATTTCGTGGCAGCTACTGAATTTATTGGGGAACAGAACTATGGTTGATGGTTCCGATTGAATTGCAGCTGTTTGTGCACGTGATTTATTTTGTGAATTATCATATTTACACGAGGTTATGATTGGCTGTGTAGTGAAGTCACGTGTACTACACGCAGAGTTTTCCAAAAGGTGGTACTTGTCTGAAGAATTTAGTGATGTTGTCTCCGGTACAGATAACAAAGACAAATGTGTTACTTGCTGTTGGTATTGATTACGATTACTGTAATGACGACTGCCGCGATGATGATGCTGACAATGCTGTTGAATGCGTGGGTGGCTTTGTCTGTGCTTGTGGGCGCGGTTAGAGTGTTCCTCGTAGAACGAGCGTGTGTCTGTATATATATAAATGTGTGTGTGTGTGTGTGTGTGAGTGCTTGTCTGTGTGCATGTATGTATGTATATGTATGTGTGCATATTGTTGCAAGACGTAGCGGTGCTAACACGTGAGCTGTTTACAGGACACTTGAAGAGCTGCTATTGGCTCACAGAATCAGTGAAAAATGTAGCATGGACTTGTGAAAGAATAGGAGGAAAGAGAGAAGCGGTAGGTGAGTATCAGATGGCACCATTTATGGTATAGGTAGTTTTTATCATTACTATGTTTGAAGCTGGTAGCAGTGGTGGCAATAATAAGGCGTATACAAGTTACACATAAGGTATTAGGAGCTTCGCTTGAATTGAATGAAGATAAACGTGAGTTAAAGAATGGACGTAGTAGGTGTGGCTAACGAACGTAAATTCATATTAATATGAATGAAATCGGCGTTCAGGTAGTAAGAGTAGTAGTAGTATTTGTGATAGTAGTAGTAGTAGCAGCAGCAGTAGCAGAAGCTAGCTGCAACAGTGGCAGAGAATTTCGGCAGAAGCTACTCCATAAACAAATATTGACTAAGTCGAGCTTTCTAAAGTATTAAGGAAAAATAAAAGAAAACAGGTTGGGAAACGTGTGGGTGTTCCCCTATGACAGCTCACACACAAGTATTAATTATATCAGCTGCTGCTTTGAATTTTAATGATTCTATTGCATGGCTTTGGATTGTCAAACTCCTTGTGCGTGCGTACGTGTGTGCGTTGCTGCTTGCGTGCATGCGTGTATGTATATATGTATGTATGTATTTATATAGGTATGTATGTATGTATGTATGTATGTATGTATGTATGTATGTGTGTGTGTATGTGTGTCTGTATGTGTGTGTGTGTGTCCGTGTGCCTAATATTGTATTTTTGTAACTGGTTAATAGTGTGTGTTTATGTATCTTTTAATTTTTCTTTATTTAATTCTGGTGTCAGTCATTAGAATGCGACCACCCTGCGGTACCACCCTAGGGATTTATTTTAGTCCAGCAAATCGACCGCAGTGCAATTTATTTTTCTTTTACGGGAACGCAAACACACCGACGACGGTTCGCAGGCAGTGGAGAGGTCAAAAGCTGACTGAAACATACTCACAGACACAGACACACACACACACACACACACAAAGGCGTGGTGATGTGGTAAGGAACTTGCTTCCAAACCACACGGTTCCGGGTTCAGTCTGCGTGGCACCTTCGGCAAATTTCTTTTACAATAGACTCGGGCCTAGCAAAGATGGAAAATGAAGAAAGTGCTCTGTGTGTGCATACATATGTAAGTTTCAGGAACATAAACACACCAACACCGGTTGTCAAGTGATTGTGCGGGTGGGTGGGGAGAACCAGACACAAACCGGTACACACACACACACACACACACACACACAACACACACACACACACAAAGGCGTGGTGATGTGGTAAGGAACTTGCTTCCAAACCACACGGTTCCGGTTCAGTCTGCGTGGCACCTTCGGCAAATTTCTTTTACAATAGACTCGGCCTAGCAAAGATGGAAAATGAAGAAAGTGCTCTGTGTGTGCATACATATGTAAGTTTCAGGAACATAAACACACCAACACCGGTTGTCAAGTGATTGTGCGGGTGGGTGGGGAGAACCAGACACAAACCGGTACACACACACACACACACACACACACACACACACACACACACACACACACATATGTACGTGTGTGCTTGTGTATTTATATGTGTACGTCTCTGTCTGTTTTCCCCCACCTACCCACCCACACTATCACTTGATGTGTTTATGTCCCTGAAACTAGGGTTTCGGCAAAAATTAGTAGAAATAGTACCACGCTTACAAAGAATAATTCTTGGAGTCGATTTCTTCGACTAAAGGCGGTACTCCAGCGTGGCCGCTGTGAAGCGACTGAAACATATAACCGACTAAAATATTAAATATATCTCTATATATATGTATATAGTGTATGTTTGTGTGTGAGTAAAACGGGTTTCTTTCAATTTCCATTGGTAGGCCCGGGGGTATAGTGGGAAAGATTTGTCCGAATTGCTACGCAGTGAGACTGAATCTGGATGTAACCGACTTGCCCCTTCCCCAAAATTTCAGTCCTTGTGCCTAGAGTAGAACTGGGGTCGTTGTAATCGACTTAATCCCTTTGTCTGTCCTTCTTTGTCCCCTCTATATTTAACCCCTTGTGGGCAATAAAGAAATGAGAAACGAATGAGTGTATTGAAATTATATTGGGCATGTGTGCCGCATTGTGGAGCACTGTTTTTATAAGTAACGCGTGAACTCGTTTATGTGGAATGGAAATGGAGAATGAGAAATATGTATGAAAAAGAGAACAAATTATTAATTTTGAGATCAGTCGAATGCTAAATTACAGTTACTTCAAAAAGGAAACTTGTGTACCACTGTGTATACGTGTTTGAATGTGGAGGCGCAATGGCCCAGTGGTTAGGGCAGCGGACTCGCGGTCGTAGGATCGCGGTTTCGATTCCCAGACCGGGCGTTGTGAGTGTTTATTGAGCGAAAACACCTAAAAGCTCCACGAGGCTCCGGCAGGGGGGGGGGTGATCCCTGCTGTACTCTTTCACCACAACTTTCTCTCACTCTTACTTCCTGTTTCAAAGGGCCGGCCTTGTCACTCTCTGTGTTACGCTGAATATCCCCGAGAACTACGTTAAGGGTACACGTGTCTGTGGAGTGCTCAGCCACTTACACGTTAATTTCACGAGCAGGCTGTTCCGTTGATCGGATCAACCGGAACCCTCGTCGTCGTAACCGACGGAGTGCTTCAACACGTGTTTGAATATATCTCTTTATATGTATACATGAATTCAAATGTACAAACTTCTTAATGAACATGTTGTTAACATATACGCATGTGTATATAACTACATATAGATATAGTTGTGTATGCAGATATGAATGTGTGTGCGTGTGTGCTTGTGTGTGTTTTTAAGCGCTTAAGTAGTTATAAGCGCTCACTACATTCCCTTACAGAACCAGATATATTTTATTAACCACTCACCACTAGCAGATACAGAAAGATTTAGAGGTTCATGTATATTGACCTCTCGTTAAGCTATGTAAATAAGACGAAAAGAATCCGCCGTAACCGAATGTACAAGTGAACCTAACTACATTGCGCGCTACACTATAGTCGTACACAGACATACATTACCTTTAAACATCAGTTAGTGGAAAGTATTTCAATAAATTATAACTGTTTATTATAGGAAACCAACAATATTCGATTTTATTGAGAGAACTTACAATATTTGCTTTGTGCTCTTCTTGAGAATGTTTGACAATCACATCATATATCATATACTCGACAGAACTGCTCACTTGGATCACCGTATATCTAATTAAAATATCAATGGAATTTTCACTAATATTTACTTAAATATATAAACAGGAAGAAGGATGCGTGAATATGCCTAATCCCCTGTCTCACAGAACTTGTGATCTATTATGAGATCAATGGTAAACCTTCAAAGGTACATATTAACGGGAAATATCGGTTTCAAATTTTGGCACAAGACCGGCAATCCCAGGTAGAGATACGTTGATTACGTCGACACCTGTGTTCAACAGGTACTTCGTTTATGAATATCGAGAGGTAGAAAGGTAAAATAAAACTCGGCGGAATTTGAACTCCTCTACGGTTTCATATTAATATTGGCTTTAAATTTTGGCACAAAACAAGCAAGGTCGAGGTGGGTTTAGTCGATTATATCGACCAGAGTGGAGGCGCAATGGCCCAGGGCTTAGGGCAGCGGACTCGCGGTCGTAAAACGCTGTTTCGATTCCCAGACCAGGCTTTGCGAGTGTTTATTGGGCAAAAACACATGAGCTTCAGGAGGCTCCAACGGGGTAGGGTGGTGAACCCCGCTGTTCTCTTAAAAGGCGGCGAGCTGGCAGAAACGTTAGCACGCCGGGCGAAATGCTTCGCAGTATTTTGTTTGCCGCTATGTTCAAATTCCGCCGAGATCGACTTTGCCTTTCATCCTTTCGGGGTGGTTTAAATAAATACCAGTTACGCACTGGGGTCGATATAATCGACTTAATCCGTTTGTCTGTCCTTGTTTGTCCTCTCAGTGTTTAGCCCCCTTGTGGGTAGTAAAGAAATAGGTAAAATATACCTAGGCGGAATTTGGACTCCTTCACGGTTTCATATTAATATTGGCTTTAAATTATGGCACAAAACTAGTAAGGTAGGGGTGGGGCTAGTTGATTACATCGACCAGAGTGGAGGCGCAATGGCCCAGTGGTTAGGGCAGTGGACTCGCGCTTGTAAGAACGCGGTTTCGATTCTCAGACCAGGCATTGTGAGTGTTTATTCAGCAAAAACACCCGAGCTCCACGAAGCTCCGGCGGGAGTGGGGGGTGAACCTCGCTGTACTCTTTCACCACAACTTCCTCTCACTCGTCGGGCAAAAGTTACCTTAATCAACTGAAGCTGAGATTGTCGTCAAAGTATACCATGTTAACTCGCATGATCTCTCTCTCTCTCTCTCTCTCTCACAAACACACACACACACAAACACATATTTATGAATAATATGGGTGGTTTATTAGCAAATATATAAACGTCACTAAAGTGGTAGAAGGTACCAAGTGGTACTGACGTTTTTCTACAATGAGAATTATGATGTTCAGCATCAAAACTCGAAATCACTGGTGATATAGCTGTGTCTGCAACCATAGGGAGGTTTGCTTCCCTTGTCTGCTTATTAAGATTGTGCATTTGTGGGTAATGAGATGTTTTTACTCTTATTTCTACCAATGATGATATCTCTTTGTACCATCTATCTATGTGTCTATATATATATATATATATATATAATATATATATATATATATATGTATATATATATATATCTGTATATATATATATAATATATATATATTATATATATATGTATTTGTATATATAACTGTACATATATATATATATATATATGTATATATATCTGTATATATATATATACATGTGTGTGTGGGGGGGCGTGGGTGTGTGTGTATGTATTTAATTATAGAAAAACAAAGAGGAAATAAAAAAGCAGAAACATGAAGACGTAGGAAAGCAATGTATTAGTATGACGCTAGGAGAAAGAAGAAAGCAGTTGCTTTAAGTTTCGAGCATAGCTCGTCTTCGGATAGGAAAAAAGAGGAAAGTGCAAGGGAAAAGAAGAAGGAAGAAGCAATCGCAAACAGACCACGTGAGGTTACATTTCTGAAGTACTGAAATTAGAAGGAATGAAGAAAGAGTGCTTTCTGAGAATGGGGAGTGCGAAGATGGTAGGGTAGCGTCTGTGTGTGTGTGTGGTAGCGTGTGTATGTGTGGTGGCGTGTGTGTTTCTGTGTAAGTGTGCGTGGTGGTTTTGTATGAGTGGTACCATCTGTGTCTGTGGTGATAACTGTGTGTGTGTGCGTTTGTGATGTGTGTGTGTGTTTGTGTTAACTATGTGCATGTGTTTGTGTGTGCATGTGTGTGTATGCTTGTGGTATATGCATGTGTGCGTTTGTATATACACAGACACATATCTATTTACTTTTTGAAATAACTATAAATTTAACATTCGACTGATCTCAAAATTAATAATTTATTTTCATTTTAATGCATAACCCTCCTTTCCTACTTTTATCTCACTAATTCAATTTCGTTCGTTAGTTTTCTTGAAAACCACACATATTCGATACAGATACATGCATACATGTCATTAAATACGATACTGGAAACATACCATTTGCTTTGAATGATAGACAGTAACAAAGTTGCATTATATATATATATATAATATATATATATATATATATATATATATGGCGGTGCCCCAGCATGGCCACAGCTCGTGAGCTGAAACTAGATAAAGATAAAGATATATATATATGTATATATATATATATATATATATATATATATATATATGTATGTATGTATGTGTATATATGAGTGTTTATTTATAGGTTTATATATAACGTAGATAACTTGGATATGTTTCGACCAAACACTGATCCAGGCCATGTCTAGCATAGTAGCACCACCTGATAGGATTAGCTACATCCTTTTTAACTCTAGCTTTGTGGCATCATGCTCCATTCCAGTAGGGAGTTCTTGTTGGATTCCGTCAAGAAATTTGTCCAGGTTCCTTCTAAAGGTGTTGGGATCCTCTTCAACTTTGATCTTTTTTCCTATCCGAAGACGAGCTATGCTCGAAGCTTAAAGCAACTGCTTTCTTCTTTCTCCTAGCGTCATACTAGTACATTGCTTTCCTATGTCCTCATATTTCTGTTCTTTTAGTTTCAGGTCATTCTTTTGCAGTCACAGCTGGTTTATATACGTGTGTAAATTTATGCTCCGATGATATACTACAGGGCTTGTCAAGGAAAAGAAATTGTGTTGCAGTATATAGTTAAGTGCTGTGATCCTGAATTGGGCAGAGGCCGTATGACCTGTTGTCTTAGCCTTGGGTGAACTTTGAAACTAATGTTGAGGTCGTTCGGGTAATGCTGGTTGTATATTCTCTACATTGTACAAATGATATATCGCTCACTGTGGCGCTGGAGAGAATAGTGTTTTAAGGTGGTCACAATAATTGAGATCAGTTATGCCATTAATGCTTTTAGTGAATGACATCTGAGATGATCCAATTTTCGAAATGTTTTGTTTTGTATGGGGAGACCACAGGGGGCAGCAGTATTCGAGGTGTGGCTGTACAAAAGAAGAGAAAAGAGAAGTGATGGCATCTTGTTCTTTGAACCGGAAGTCTCTTAGGATCCAGGATCTCATTTTACGAGCTATATCGACATTTTTGTTGATATGGACACTCCAGGTAAGATTGTTTTCAACAATTTCTCCTAGGTCTATGATATTATGAGATGCTCTGCCCCTGAAAGAAGAGTGTATGGCCGGTTTAGCATAGACTTCCTTCGAAAATGCATCGGCTCAAATTTTCCCTCGTTTAGTTGCATTTTGTTTTTGTCTGCCCATTGACTCACACCATGTAAATCAGCTAGGGATTCAACTTGGTCTTCTCATTCATTCATAATTTTCTAGAGCTTAGAATCATCGGCGAATATTTTCATGTTACTGTATTTTATGACTCTGGAAAGGTCGTTTATATAAACTATTAGGAGAAGCGGGCCCAAGAGAGTTCTGGTGGTCTTTGCTGGGCTTGAGTGGATTCCACCGATCACAATATGTCTTGTTCTATTCTCCAGGAAATACTCAACCCAGTTTAATAGTTTTCCACGGATTCCATCATTTGACAATTTTGACAGTAGATTGCTATAGTCGACTCTGTCGAATGCTTTACTGAAGTCAAGATATATGACTTCAGATTTTGAACCAGCCAGATTCCAAGGCTTTAAGGGCATCATCGAAGACGAATTTATATTTATTATGAAATTCTGTGTAGAACGCTGTATTAAATTATATATTTTGAAGTTTACAGTGTGTAGGAATTGCAATGGAAAAATGTATATCGTTGATTTCATCTACGTGTAGTAGCTGACGAATAGTTTCATTTAACGGTTATATTTGGGGCCATCGCCGCAGAAGTCAAGTTGATAAATTGTTACTATAATTTTGTATATATGTTATGCGCCTGTAGCGTACGTCACATTTTCATCATAAAATAGAATGAGTAGAATGATGTTTGTTGTATTCAGTCAACAGCAGCTGGATCATCAATAACATGAGTAAACCTAAGATTTACTGCAGAGCCCAACTCACGGAGTAAGTCAAATTACAGAAGCTTAGTTCTTGAAAATATTGCTTATTGTGTTTCCGAAAAAACACCTAAATCTTGATAATATAGTTTAACTTCATTATGCATTGAGTTGTCAATGTATGGAATTATATTATCAAGGAAATGTCGAATAGAGTGATTGGTGTAATTAGACAATTCTTCCTCGTCTTCATTAGCTTCACTCACTGTGTTTGCAGCGACGAAAACTATAATTGTTATTTCTTTTGTATTAATTTTTAATATTCATTGTCTTCCTTCCTCTCTCCGTGTATTCCTCCCTCTCTCTATTCCTCCCTCTCTGTATTCTTCCCTCTCTGTACTCCTCCCCCTCTGTATTCCTACCACTCTGTATTCTTTCCTCCGAGTAGGTTTTGTGTCGTTTGCTTACTGAGGTACATGATGAATATCGGATTATAACTTCACATCTTATTGAAGACATCTGCAAGTACCTGCGAAGGTGGCTATTAATCTTCCTTTCCACAAACTGTTGTGTACATGAGATTGCTGTTCTTCATTTTTGTTGTAAATTCTATCACTCCATGTGTCTTCATTAACACCATTCGCTTGATACACCAAGAGAATCTTAACTCCCTTAACATCAACTCTTGCTAACTACACCTCTAGTGAACAGCATCCACCTCATCCTACCATCATTACTGACAAGAGGGAGACCAAATGGATAACTGGATACATTGTTTAAATGTAATAGCTTACTCACATCATTGTCTCTCAAGTACCACGCACATTTACGAAATAAGCGGTGCTTGCTGGTCTATATCAATCTCAGCTACATCGAAATATTAGAGAAAGAGCTGAACAGGATTACTTCAAAATAACAATATATTTCATAAAACTTGAAGAAATCCTTTCTTCGCGTACAAAAACAAATCCCTGAGCTGGCAAAATTGTGCCTTAACACCATTTTATTCTCATATCACCTCTGCTCACTTTCAGAAATTAGCCATGAAGAAGTAATTTACTTGAATAAATAACAGAAGGAGGTGAGTCATTATTATATTATTGTTCGGGTTAACAAGTATTATTGGTCTAAATGGTTAAAACGTGTTTTAAAAAATCTATAGTGTGTATCTCTGCTGGAATAAAATGTGAAGTAGTTTTCTAAGTAGGCTCATTTGTGCGTAATTTGTGAAAGCGCGATTAACCTACATTATTTATCAACCATAATCTGACTTTAATCGATGATTGTATTTATGCAGCTCTGTGTATCTTAGCAATATGATAATTACAGTTGGATAATTAAATCCAGCTCAAGCTATCTTATTGCTAAGATAATTAAAACTTGATAACAATTGAATGCTCTATGAAAACTACAATTCCAGAGCCATATATATATATATTTTTAGTAAACTGATGAGTATGATTCGATAATAAGGTGATAGCTTACGTGTATTAGAACGTAATTAGTGAAGAATGATATGTCGTTGATTACAAATTTTGCGAAATTAACACTAATGATCTGAGTTTCCGGCTGGAAATACATCTGTGTGTCGGAAGCTGTAGGGTACTTACTAAAGCATTCCTCATACTAAGATGAATATCCACCTTATTCTTTTACAGTGTGATTCTGATTACCTTTATAAAACGTTTATACTACTTTTTGTATTTTCCTAATATGCAAAACTATCAACAACTCCTTTCCTCAATACTGGTTGTCGAGTAAGGCAGTACTTTATGCCGACAATATTGTTATAATCTCGTTTAATTATAGATAGCACATCATGATCTGACACTCGTTGACGCTACATCGAAAAGGCCAGGGAACCGAAGAAAGAAGAAGAAGGCATGCAGCAAACACCAGAGCTTAAGACACCTCCGAATGGGGGGGGGGGGCGCCACGTCAAAACGGTAGAGGAGTAGGGGCCGAAACCGGACGTAGTTCCTCCTGATGATGTCTTGGGCTAACTGGATCCTATAAAGGAGCTGTTGTGGTAGTAGACCACGAAACACGGTTGAAATTCCTACTAAACACATCATGATCAATTGTCTATTGAATTATACGTCACGCTTTCCACTTAGCCGAAAACGAATTCTCATAATAGTGAAAGAATTTTCTAGAGAGAATGATATTTATATCGGAATTGCTAACGTTATAAAATCTTATAGAAAAGGATGACACTTTGAGAGGAAGAAATATAGTGATAGCGACGTAACAATGTTTTTTACATTGTTTAAAACCATCCATAACAAAAATTGAAAGCTTTCCAGTAGCTTCCTAATGTTACTGTCGTTAACATATTAAAGGTATAGACTAAGCAATAAGCAATAACCTACAAGCCATAATATTAAGTTTTCTTTTTGGATTTGGTTTGCAAGATTCTTTATATGAGTTCGTGTGTTGAAGCATATTTTGTTATGTCTGGGGAGAGTCATTTTCTTTTTGTGCCTTATGATTTAACACACTCACCGGTAAAATTTCCACTTATTTCTTATGTTTATTTTACTAAAGGTTTTCGTTGCGTCTTGCAACCTTTTCAATATTCTTGACTCTCTTTTTCATGCCTAATTTCTCAAAGTGAAGAGAGGTCATATGGGAATAAAATGTTTTTAAGGCACAACTTTAGCAGCTCAGGAATTTGTTGTAGGCGAAGAAGAGAGTTAAGACTATTGAAAAGTTTGCAAGAGTCAACGAAAATTGGAAATTTTACCGGTGAGATAAATACATATTTCTATCTATTGTTTTTTACCTTAAATATTAAATATTTAACATAATAAATGTGTTGTAGGAAATAATCCTAATGTTTTAATTTTCAAATTTAGCTAATGGAGTTTTTGTATACGAAAAATTATTATTTTATTCATTTTATTTATTTTTTAAATAAATATTGTTTAACTCTATTTGCTTACTTATCTAACTATTATCGTTAACCTGAAGATTGACTATAATTTTAAACCGACTTTATTTCAGTTGAATTGAAACTTAATTTTATTTCGAATTTAATTGTAGCTATGAAGCGTACATAGTATTTTTACTTATTATATATTGATCATTCATTTTTATACATTTTGAGACCTACCTATATGTTTTATAAAAATATATAATAGTTGTTGCTTATGTTTTGGTTTATGTCTATCACTGTTTCACTTGCATAATAGTGGTTTTATCTCTAATTTATATTTTATATATTTATATTGTGAAATTTGATTTAATACTAAATTGAATTCCCCCCTGTAAGTTTGGAGTTATTCTCCCTAATATTTTATATATATGTGTGTGTGTGTATATGCATAAATATGCAATTTTACAAACACTTGCAAAACTTGAGCGTCTCTGTGAGTGTACTTGTGTGTTTGTATGCTGTTGATGTTTGGGCGCATATTTAGCTTTATGTGCCGCTCCACATTTCATACCCTGGTGTCTACATTCGTGAATAAAATATGCGTAACCATTACTGACTTTCGATTCTAAATCGTACTTATTACCGACTAGGAATATGTTTTACGATGTTTCGTAGATAACTTATACAAAACCTTTGATATGTGGACATTTTCCATATATGAACACGTACTCATAAAATCACACGCACCGCATATGTAAGAGCGTTTGCGTTGGTATGAGTGTAAACCGACTAGTTTAATAAGTTTGTAGTCGTATTTTGGGGAACATATACGTATCTGAATGAATCGATAAAGTGATAATAGAGGTTAGAACTAATAAACCAATGGAAATACAGAAGGGAGAGAGACAAAATTGATATGAATTTTGTTATCGTAGCTGTGACTGATTATTTCATGAATACTCTAATAAATGAACGGCATCCAAGATATATGAAGTGATTTCTTCCAAGTTGGATCTCATGTTCATACTATCACACTTGTATAGAATTTCCGAATTGGTATAGAGAATTATCCAATGGGACTGCAAATATCACATATATGCTTCGATATAAAAAAATCTCATAAGCATTCTTATACATAATTTAAAATAAGTATATTTATATATGCCTGAAATATTTTGCTTATACTTGAACGCACAAAGCAAAAAAAAAAATATGCTTGGACAGAAAAGGAAAAATAAATTGTGAACGGACGCGTCAAATATTCTTAAGTGATAAGATGAGGAAATATATTCTCCTTGATATCACGTGTGTATCAAAGTGTTTGCTATATGAATTCTTATAAGTCGACAATTCGTGTGTTTGCAGTTGAGACACAGAATCAATAATAATAAGTTTATATCAATAACGTATCTTTGCTATTGATTCAGTCTATTGTATAAAGGGCACGAATATTAATTAATTGTGAACAGGCATTTACATATAAAATTAAACCTATGCAATATAATTACAAACGGGTGCACACACATAAGCATATATGCATGTCTGTATACAAATACACACACACACACACACACACATACATATATATATATATAATATATATATATATATATATATATATATATATATATATATATAAGTGGAATAGCCAACAAGTGGGTTCATGATATGCTAGAAGAAGACGCCAAATCGCTATTGCTCTTATTTATATTTATATATTTAATATAATTCATAGTCATCTGACATCTTCAAGTATGCTAGCCACTGGTTTAAATCAATAATAAGTAACTTTCTCTCACTCTTTCCTCCTGCATCTTGCAGTTCATCTGCGACTTACTGGCATCCCGTCCAGTTGGGAAACCTATACGCCAAGGAAACCGAGAAACCGGCCCTTATGAGCCAGGTGTGGCTCGAGAAGGAACAAACATTTCTTCGTCACAGCGTAGGTAAAAATGCACCGGATTCTTTAGTCATCTGTCAAGTCACAACAAAGATATCAAACAGAAAAAATCTTTCTTTACGATGTACGTTGAACCCAATAAGGCTGCTTTTTGCAAGACATCAATCTTGCCTGGAACTTTCAGTTGCCTTAAGAAGACTTAAAGTTCCAATGGGACTGAGGCCAACGCTCCGATCACCACTGGTATCACTTTTACATTACGTTCTCACATTACATACAGTCTTGCCATTTTCTCTTCCAGTTCGGAATACTATATTATTATTATTATTATTATTATTATTATTATTATTATTATTATTACTATTATTATTATTATTATTCAACTGCCTAAATCGTCAGCACGCTCGACGAAATACTTTGCAGTATTCCTCCAGTGGTTACGTTCTGAGTTCAAATTCCGCCGAAGTTAACTTTGCATTTCATCATTTTGGGGTCGATAAATTAAGTACCCGTCAAGTACAGGGGCTGATCTGATTTTCTTCTTTCAAATTTGCTTCCATTTCTTGCCGGGTGTCTTCCCGACTCCTAGGGCAAAGAAACTCATAGTATACATTGGTAGGCCATTAAACCAAACTCAGTAGTTCGTTCATTTTTTTTTTTTATTTTTTTATTTTTTTAAAAGTTAAATTAAAATACATGAGCAGCAACAGTTCTCACATCGACAATGCTCTTCTCAATACGTGTGATGTACCAGTTAAGACAATGTTTTGCACTTCTTGCAGGGATGGTAAACCAGGGATCATTCTCATATAATTTTCGGTTCCCTTCTTGATCATTCCTAGTGCTCCTACGATCACTGGTATTGTAACCGCCTTGAGATGCCACATTTTCTCAATTTCAATGAGTAGGTCTTTATATTTTCTGAGCTTGTCAAACTCTTTCGCTGAGATATTATGATCACAGGGGATGCTCATGTCGATCAATAAGCAAACTTTATTGTTTTGGTCTTTCACAACAATATCTGGTTTATTGGCCCTGATGGTTCGGTCTGTATGTACTGGAAAGTCCCACAGAATGGTTACATTTTCTCCTTCAGTTACAGCCTCAGGGTGGTGATTATACCACTTGTCGGCAGTTTTGATATTGTAATGCCGACTAATTAGCCAGTGGAGATATTGGCCAGCTCTGTCGTCTTAATTTATACTCCACTGGTGTTATTATTATTATTATTATTCAGTAGTTTTATTTTTATAGCGTGCTTTCACTTCACTACCGAGCGCAGCTCTGTGTGCCTTGGGTATGTGCTGTGATTTGTTGTGATGATCTGATGGTTATTGTATGGAAAGTGTTCTGCGTAGGATGTGTGCAGTGCCTAGTAGTGCAATTTTCTGTATGTTATATGTGTTTGTAAGTCCTGGTGTTTTTGTTATGTATTTGTCTGAATATTTTTTTATCATGCCTAATGCACCTACTATGATAGGAATTGTTTCTGTTTTCAGGTTCCACATTCTGGTTACCTCTATTTCCAGGTCTTTGTATTTTGAGAGTTTCTCCATTTCTTTTAGAGACA
>NC_043001.1:111037844-111042844 GCF_006345805.1 Octopus sinensis | reverse complement strand
GACATTCCAATGTGTCTATTTATTCAAAAGTATTAGAAAGTATTAGAAAAGTACATGCACATGTAGTAATTATGTTACACACACGTATTCATTAATATTACAAGAAAGAGTATAAGAGCAGAAAAAAGATAGAAGAGGGGTAATATAACGTGTGAAAAGAGTAGGTAGTTCTTGACTGAAAAGAATAATAGGAAAGAAGTAGACTAGCGTAGAAAGTAGATTAGTCTTATTAATATTTATTGATAATGTGGGTTGGATATGCGTAAGCTAATTAGGTTAGGGAAGGTTTAGGGGAGGTAATATACTGATAAGTAGGTCTGCTAATAACATTTAAGCTAGGAGACAGTGGTGTATACAGGAATGAGTGGTTTTAACGAAACTTAGAGAATACGAATTAGCCTTTATGCAAACAAAGTAAATCCTTTTCATAACTTTTATTGAGTAGAGGTGATTTGGCCATTAAAATTAGTAGTTTTTCTGTTATACAAAGCTCACAGCGCTTATTGTTAATGGTTTAAGACGAAGTTTTCTGCTAGAATATGCCATTCTAAAGTATAGTTGATTTATTTTGTCTTTTATTTCCAAGGTGTAGCTAGAGGACTTAGAAGATACAGATATATGTATATATATATATATATATATATATATATATATATATATATATATCTGTAGCTTCTATATATCGGTGAGTCCTGCATTATAATTGTTGCCTGGTACACACTGTATTTCTTTTTACAATTTCTTTCTAATTTACATTAGGGTCTCTGCAATTTGTATTCTTGGGTGGTGTAGTAGTGCCATAAGTACTACTATTGATATTTTTAATTGCAGGATTATTCGATTTTTTAAATAATATTATTAGAGTTTTAGGTTCAGTTGTAGTAATTTTGCTTTGATAGAATTGATCTAGTTTCTTATGGTTAAATGGAAATATTATCCTAAAACTTTTTGAAGGAACCGAAAATCTAAATCTAATACGTTTATTATTAAATATTTTGGCGCATTTAGTGCGTTTGAAGTTTTTACTAATAATCATTGTGATGGATCTAATGAAGTTCGCTTTTAGGTGTTTTACAAAGGGAATTATTATTCAAATGATTTTCTCGTTGGTCTGCTTTGGTAAAGAATTGGATTGTATTCGGAGAGTCAGTTTTTCTCATACACAGTATAGATTTCTTCTTTACTATGTTGTTCCTATCCGTATTATTGTTATTCATATCATTAGAGTAAATTGTCATATTTTGATTATTCCTGTTTTTTTCTTCTGTTTGTTGCCTGAATGTTTCTATTTTTATCTTTAATTGTACAGTTACGTTAAGGTTGGCAGTATTTTTAGGTTTGTTTACATAAGTGTAGTTACGAAGGTGGCTATTATTAAGATTTATATTCTTTTTGTGAGTTTTATTTCTGTTGTGCTGCTCGTAATTCTTTAGTTGTTTTGTATTGTTATTATAATAAGGATGGTCGTGTTTACTGTTGATGACTATTATAGGTAGCTTTCATCTTTTGTTTATTAGGATATGCTATTTCATTATATGTATTAGATACACTAATGTTAACTTTATCATTTTTCAAATTATGTTTAATATGATTTATACTAGTGTTGTCGTATTTGTTATACTTAATTGCATATTTATATCCTGCCTTCTTAAGTGCTATTTACAAAATAAGTATCTATCAGTGAGCAGGTAAGTTAATTTATCGTTGGTTTACCTTACTATATCAACGAAGGGACTGTTATTATATATGTGTATTCCTAATGTATGTTATATACGTATACGATTTGCTAAATTTCTGTTATCTCTGTGACATAATTTTAGCACACATTAAAACGAAATTAAATCGGAATGGATTGAGCGTCAGAGTATTTTATAGGCTGTTCTTATGTATTAATAAACATTGCAATGTGGACTTTTGTTCAAGCGAATACACTCATTTGTGAATGGAGTCAGTTTGAGAGAGGATGTGCAATTTTTCCATTTATGTTTTCCAGCAGTTCGAAGAATGATTAGTATAATTAAATTTCTGCTAATGTGGGTATAGTTACAGAAAATCCAATGCATAAATTAGGTAGTTCATTTATATTCACTTTCATTTAGCGAACTGATAAAAACAGGGAATGTGAGAACATTTGTTTTCTCATATTACGTCTTTCAATGGAATAGCATGTGGGTAAGAACAATACCACTCAACAACTTATCACTGCTTTATCACACAAGTATTGTACAACGTACCCTTTACGAAAGAAAGTTTGTTCACGATACATGCTGCTATGCAATAAAATTTACTGTTTCTCATTTAAATATTCTAATGTCACCCATTCATGTCAAGTTTTTCTCTCTTAACTTTTAAAACTGTTAAAATAATTGCTGTTATTTTTTTTCTTGAAGGGTACACAAAAATATCTTCCACTTAGTTTTATCTATGCTATTACGGTTCGCGACTAAAATTTCCTCGTGAAATTTCTGATTGTTCGCACAAATCACTCTACTACGATAATGTATATTAATGTTTTCCTCAAATGCAAGGCGGCGATATGACAGAACAATTAACATGCGGGGCAACATGCTTACTGGCGTTTCGTCTGTCCGTATGTTCTGATTTCAAACCTTCACAGTATCATTGATTGTCGAGGCTGAGCCATCCTTTTCGCCGCTTGGTATAGAAGTAAATGCACACTATTTTACCGCCATTAACAATGAGATAAAGAAAACGCTTTTTGTGACCATGGGAACGAGCGTTGTTGAGCGAGCAAACTGGCAGCGATTGTAAAGCGTTGATTTTAGTTGTTTTTGCTCGAAATGCGTGGCACCCAAGCGATGTGTTTTTGACATTTGCCCTGTGAGTGCTGGCGGTTCACCACAGTGTCATTTTTTCAAGTCACAGTCCGTCTGCTCCGCCCATTCCCTGGTCGTTTCACGTGGATTATCATGAAGAAGTTGATAGAATTGCTCTTCTTCGAACTCAAATGGTCGAGAGGTGTGTGATCCGGCCTTGAGGTCAAAATTCTCAACGGCGGGCGGTTCGTTGATGCATTGATCTTTCTCCATACACAGCACACATTTCACGAGCAACTTAGGCGCGCTTAACACTTCGAATAAATGCAAAAAGTAAATGGTGTCGAAAATGCTCTGTTAAAATTCCATTTTCATGATCTGAAAATACACAAAAATCAATAAACTTAAAAAATCAAAACACACTATTATATAGACCAAAACTCTCTCTTTTAAGTAACATAAAATATTTTGCCAATGCATTTTACTTATGCGTGGAGTTTTAGATTTAATAAAAAACGCTCATGAATTATTCCACAATCCTAGACACACACACACACACACACGTATACATATATGCAGGTATGTACAGTGTGGCGTATTCTGTGTTATCTTTTGGTCTTCAGATGACGGGCTTATACACAGAAAATACAAAATATTTTTCAACCAGAGTCCAGTGATGTAGACGCTCTGTTGTTATTCTAATAGTTAGTGAATGGACATTCTGAGCCTTCTCACTAAAGAAAAATATACAAATGACACTCTTTGTTGATGTTTCGACCTACCTTCTTTTTCCAAACTATTTAACTTTTCAAATATCTAGTGAAGATGCATTTCAGTTTTATTTAGTTCTGCATAGGAAATATTTTCCTCCCTGTATCTTAAGTGCAACTAACCTTATTTGCTTCTCTGTTTTGCTAGCATTTATGTCTACATACTGGTCCTAGAATATGTGATTGATTCAAACAATATACAGGTAAAAATTACTTGAAGTACCCGATGTTCAATTTAAATTTTGTAGATTGCTGATTTTGTAGATTTGCTGAACGAAAAAAAAATCGTTTTTTGGGAGGTGGGGCTGGGGAGAGTTCTAAATCAGGGTACTGGAAATATTACAATCGATTACAATAGGAAAAACATATCAGATATATAAGATGCAAAGGGTCTTTGTCACATCACCAGTAAAACAAAAATATATTTTATGACTATACACTATTGGCTAGAGAATTTAATTACAGGGTAAATTCAGTTCCTAATGTATATAAATGTGCCAACTAGTTTCAATTCTTAACTCGCATTAATGTGCCAAGAATTCCAAATAGTTAAAGTGTAACAATGTTCCTTTAAATTCAATTGCAACCGTGTGTTAATGCCAAATTTTTAGTGTATATTGTGTCAAATCACGTTTATTTTGCATAATTTATTCTTTGTCTAAATTCGATATATTTGTCATGCAAGTTTCTAAGCATATCGAACTATTCATTTTCTGTTATTCTATATGCAACCTTCATTTCGCATTTATTCGAATCACTCTTTTCAGGTTATTTCTCTAATAACTTTTGTTTTATACCAATCGATTTTTTGCTTGTTACAATGTATTTGGCCTTTGTACTATTTCTACAATTTCACTATATATGAATAAATATATTCGTGTACGTGTTTATGTGTGTATATACATAATATTTTCAAAATGTATTCATTCCCTGATATATATTTTTCATATTTTTAAGCTAAACGTTGGGACATTAATGGGGCATCAATGGTTATCGTTCTTTATGATCATACATATATCTAGATGTATGTTTCGTGATGACGATACTGAAAATATCATGTGGATGATATGGAATACATCCATTCATGTGTGTGTGTGGAACACATACGATGAAGACAAAAAATGGATCCATTTACCGTTTCGATCGCTTCTGTTATATTCAACGTACGCTGAGCAATTCCTGAGATAGATCCAGCGACGATTGTGCAATTACCGTGGATGGCGCCTGCAGTGAAAATACTTTATCGGTATACTATTAGAAACAAGCGCATTCCGTAAATGTTAAATTTTTAACTTGTATGTATATATCTATGTACGTATATGTCTTCGGTATATGTTTAAATTTAACCATATCATCGATGATTTCAGAATGAGTTAATCTTCATCAATGACACCTATTTCGTTACCCAGGGTTGAATGGAATTCTCCTTGTGGAAAATACCATAGAAATTATT
>NC_043001.1:111025344-111035344 GCF_006345805.1 Octopus sinensis | reverse complement strand
GTATGTGTGTATGTATCTTTATATATATAGTTAATCCAAGCATGAACAAGCAAGGAAAACAAGCAATGCGAGTACATGGAATAAATACAGTGTTATTGGACGCTCAGGAAAGTAAAGAAAAGACAGAGGTTTTAACGTTTCGAGCCAAGCTCTTCGTCAGAAATATAGAAACGTCCAAAGAAGACACACGCGGTGATAGATCGCTAGCCACTACACACATTTGTTTCTCATCTTGTTTCTCTCCTTGTTTTTTCTGTGTCCCTTTCTGTAGAAGAGCGTAGGCTCGAAACGTAAAATACTTTTTCTATTCCTGAGCGTTATACTAATACAGCTGTTGGTTTTGTACACCACCTGTCTTCGTCTTTTGTTTTTTGCGTCAACTTTCCCTATATATATATATATATATATATATATATATATATATATATATGCGTTTATGTATGTAGTCTGCATATTCATGTGTTTGTGTGTGTATGTGGTCACTTGTTGTGCGTTTGTATATATATAGGTATGTGTGTGTGTTTACGTGTTTATCTCTGCTTCCCAGTGTGTGCGTGCGTGTGTGTATGAGGTTGTCCCTCCGTATTACTTTGTACCTACCTATCTACCTACCTACCTACCTACTTATCTAGGTAGGTAACTAAGTAGGTGTGTAGATTGGTAGTTTAGTACAAGCTAAATTCCATGCACAGTTGTAGCAGTTTATTTACTCCTGCTTCAAAGCCAGAAACTTAGCTCCTTTCATAATCTTCCCTTCATTATATCCTAACAAAAATTGCCAAGTTTAATCATAATTGTCGCAAAATTCTTCCGTATCTTCCCACACATTATCTTCTTTTTCTGTCCTTCCGTCATCGAAATAACTGACACAAGTCCATGAATATTCATTTCTATGACTGCTTGAACTGTGTATTACGTATGAGAATCATGCGCAGTATTCTGTTCAGCAAGTACCAGTAGAGTGCAATTCGTTTAAGACAATCACTAAAGTAGAAACTGTGGGGAGATAATTAATCTCAATTAACAGAAGAACGACGGAAAAATTAATAGATTTATTGAAGCATACAAACATATATAGTGATACACAGATATTTGCAAATATGAGCGACTACGAGTCTCTATGTTATTCTACGCGTTTCTATATTATCGTGTGGAAGTACATGTGAATTTCCTCTAAACAAGGAAACAGTACATACAAACATAGACGTAATGTAGGCGTGTCAGTCTCCATAGAATATGTCTGTCTGTCTCTCTCTCTCTGACACTCATTCTCCGTGTTTCTTGTTGTTTATCTGTCTTTCTCTATCTCTTTCTCTCTTGTTATGTAGATAGGAATCTATGTGTGTATTTGTACACACATACACACAGAATCATATATATATATATATATATATATATATATATAATATATATATATATCAATATATGTATATAATATGTATATATGTGTGTATATATATGTATATATATATATAATATGTATATTATATATATATATATAATATATATATAATATATATATATATATATATATATATATATATATATATATATATAATATATATATATATATTATATATATATTGTTGCGTCTAGGAAGAATCATTCACATAAGGAATCTTGCGAACCACATATAATAAATATATGTTTACTAGATTCAGCTCGAGAGTTGCGGCCATGTTGGAGAATCGATTTTTACCTCTGCCTCACTTTCACTAAACCTACCCTGAAATGCAGCATTTTGTGAATGAGGGTATTTGTTGTTGGTGTCCACATCTACGATTTTTGCTGAATCAAACTCCACACAATTAATGTTTGTGCCTATGTATGCTTTGAAACTACTTTCCAGTCCCGCCGTGCACGATATATCATTTGAACGATGTATGCACCACCAGCATTGCCCAAACAACCTCCACATTAGTTTAAAAATTCGACCAAGACTTGGACCTACCCAATTCATGATCATAACACCTGAATACACAGCAACACAATTTCTTTCCCGCAACAGGCCCTGCCCTATTAAACATTGTCCTATTTAACAAATTAAAGAAGGAAAATGATCGCATCACCTTTAAACGGAATCTGGACAAATTTGTTCAAATGATACAAGATGAACCATCTTGCTGCACGAAGTTTTGTCAGTGAACAGGTCGCGGTCTCAAAGCGACGAAAATATTTTGACAAATTAAATTTAAATGTTGAAGTGTTTCTTAAATGGCTTATCAACACCTTCCACGCTACAATTGTTTATATATATATATATATATATTTATATATATATATTTATATATATACCGGAGTAAACACATAAATGTGAAACAATGTGGAAAAAAGAGTACTCAAATACGAGTGGTAGAGTAATATGCTTTATTTAAACGAGCAGACAATTCAACAAAACCCGTTACACTGAGTTTCACGTTGCCGTTCGTCGGACAGTTTTTCCGAGAATAAAACCGATATTTCAATTCTATCCAGACTAGTATAAACGCTACACCTTTAAAGATGGACTTGTTTGATTGGTCCTTTACAAATAACGGTCAATTTTCGAGCGATACACAAAAATGAGCTCAATATATATATATATATATATAAAATTATAAACTTCGAGGAAAAAACCTTACATCGAATCTTTGGTTAAAATATATATTGTCATTTATAAAGGAAATATAATTAATACATGTAAATTGAAAATAAAATGTTAAAATGAAATTGAAAATAAAATGTTAAAATATATATATATATTAGCCGGTGTTTTCAAAGCGTGCAGAAACCATGGTACGTTTGTTTTCTGACTTTATAATCATTTTATAATCATCTTATAATCATCTTATAATAATTACTTTTATTACTACCTCAGTCAATCTAAATGTTCATATTTGTCGCTACCTGTCATAAAAAGCTTGTTTTTATTTACAATGTGCATTTTCGTTGATTTTTCATATTTTACCCTTGAATTTCCACGTGTATTTTATATTTTCATTTTGTAACATATTTCTACTATATATATATGCCCATTTCAGTTCATGTTCGAATCGACGAAAACTGTTTCATATTGTGGGCCTGATAATTGACCTATTAATGAATTACAAAGGTTTATAAAATGGACCACACCGATAGAAAAGCATTAACACCAGCATTCATATGCATTCATCTGAAATACTGAAAAACCAGTCAGAATGAAGAAGCACGTATCGATCTTTCGGTAACAAGCCACTCAATGAAGTTACACACAGTGTAATAAAAACACACGTCTTCGTTATCTTATCCACTTGTCAATTGAGTCTCTTCTGCAATGGTATAATTCGTGGCTATAACTTACAACAAGTAAATAGGTACTTGTAAAGCAAACTGATTTTTTTCTTGGTTTCTTTCCAGATTATTCTGACAGGTCGCACTGGCAAAAAGCCAGAATCACCAGTATTAAGATATCAATGACCTGATGTAATATTTTTTAAAGAAATTATGTCCTCATGGGAGAAAAGTGAAACTCTCATATATATAACGCCCACACAGTCGAACTGAATGTATGACAGTTAAAGAAGTTGAAGTGCGTAGTATGGTATGATATTTGACAGCGACATTTTGTGTTACGGATCGATGAAAAAGAATTTGATGATATAATACAAAGGAGTAAGTGGCAAGCTGGCAGAATCGTAGTTGTGATGAACAATGCTTAGCGGTATTTCTTCAAGTTTCTTCTGAGTTCGAATTTTTACCTCTTGACCTACAGATTTAGCATATAATTGTTTATAACTAAACTCTTTCAAACTTCGGACACTGGTAGAATGTGTCATATAAAACATCTATTACTCTTAGCATTTTAAAGAAAAACTTATATTTATGAAGTTATTTCACGTTAAAGTTGTCCTATTTCGGTAATTTCAACCAATCAATGTGGCCCCAGCATGGCCACAGTCAAATGAAAGAAACAAGTAAAATAGTAAAAGAGTAATACGTATACTTCTCCCTTTAATATGAAGCATAATATTGTTTTAATAACATCATTAGCTAAGAAATATTGTGTCAATATTTATTTTGGCAATGAAAATAAATAAAGAAATAAGCGCAATAAAATAACTCGAATTCACTTATTTAAACTACTTTTTCTAAATGGTTTGTAAATGACATTTAGGAAATGTCGGCATGTGCCATTCCATAACAAATTGAAGCAACAATACTGATAAAATTGATGCTTCAAATAATATATTCTGTCTGCTTAGAGATAATCTGCAATGGACTAATCTATGCACTTGTCCTGAGGAAAATAAACTGATGATGGTTTTTGATCCCGACAAATCTAGATCGCATAGATTTTTTTATCTATATTACATTTCATGACTACATTCAAGCCGTTTGGCATCGAGGTATTGCTTCGTAGTTTAGAAAAATATCTAACATCTTGGTGTTAGTGTCTTTTATAAATGAATATAAATATATTACGAGAAAATCAATGCTTATAGCTCAAGTAATCGAGTACTAAATAATTATATTATTCACCCTGAAGTCAATATCGTTGAGGAGATTTTAAATAGGATTGCGGTTGAATTTAAATATCCTATAATGTCAGATATAAACAATGTATTTCATTAAATTATAACAAATATATAATTTGAGGATTTTGTAAAGACTTGTGTGCAACAATCTACATTAGTGTGTTAGTCGATAAAACGCTACAAAGAAAAACATCTAAAGTAGCTTCGTTCAAACAATTGTAATTGTATACATGCAACTGTTTGATTTTATAATTATACAACAAAGTCTTCCTTATAGAAAACTAATTTAGAAACAATAGTTTAGTGTCTGAGCGTACGAATGTGCAGATGATTTACACTTGTGTTGGTGAAACTGGTTTTTAAAAAATACTCCGCCGGTTACGACGACGAGGGTCCCAGCTGATACGATCAACGGAACAGCTTGCTCGTGTAATTAACGTGCAAATGGCTGAGCATTCCACAGACACGTGTACCCTTAACGTAGTTCTCGGGGATAATCAGCGTGACACAGAGAGTGACAAGGCTGACCCTTTGAAATACAAGTACAACTCATTTTTGCCAGCTGAGTGGACTGGAGCAACGTGAAATAAAGTGTCTTGCTCAAGGACACAATGCGTCGCCGGGAATCGAACTCACAACCTTACGATCATGAGCCGAATGCCCTAACCACTAAGCCACGCGCCCTCATTGAAACTGGTTACTAACGCAAGTACGTAAGAACGTTTGAAGACAAATATGTGATGTGAAATATAGTAAATCTTAAACAAATTTTTTAAAAACATTATGTTTATCCAATCTTGTTTTCGGTTTTAAAGGTGAAAATGTTGTTTTATTGTTTGTTAATTTTCTCAAAGATTTCATAAAGAGCTAGTTTCTAATTAAAATGCTGTCAAAATATCCCATTGTGGAAAAAGTAGTGAAAGTTATCGAAAATATGGGCAAGTAAACAATAAGAGATTTGTCTACAGAACACGAGTGTATAAAAAGATAAATAGCACATTATACTTGTGCATATTTAAACAGGTAAATTATGAGTCTACAAGAATGAAATCTTAGTACAAATGACTGCCTTTTAGAGCAACAAAAGCTGATAATATATGTATATATACAATTACATATATGTGCATGTGCATGTGTGCGGGGATATATATATATATATATATATAATATATATATATATATATATATATATATATATATACGTATATATATATATATGTATATATATAATAATAATAAAATATTAGGAAATAAATCCAAATTACAGGGAAAAATCAGATTTAGTATTGAATCCAATTTATAGTAAAATATTATATAATATTAATTAGAGACAAAACCACTATTTTGTAAATCAAACAAGGAAAGACTTAATCAATACATAAAAAAAAATTAATATAAAGTAAATAAATCGCCACTACAATTGTTTCCTGTCTTCAAATGACATTCATCAGGTGGATTTCATATCTAAAAATATCAAAATTTTAAAAAATAAATTTAAAATGGCTAAAACTATAAATAATATAAATTTATCAATGAAAAAATATAAAGATATATAATCTATATATAACCTATATATAATCTATATATAATCAATATATAATCAAGAACTAAAATAACCTCTATAAACAATTGAATATAAAGAAACCTATTATTAAAGTTCTCATATTTAAAGATGAAGAATCTAATTTCCCAAAACATATATATATATATGTATATATATGTATATATGTATATATGTATATATATATATGTATATATATATATATGTATATATATATGTATGTATATATATATATATATATATATATATATATATATATATATATATATATATGTATATATGTGTGTGTATATATATATATATATATATATATATATACAGGTCCAACTCTAAGATTGCATTCACTTTCAGAAAACGAAAAATCTGTATAAACATTTAACTTGTATAAATGCCTCTATAGATGAAAAGACTTCTTTCGATATTTCGTCAAATTGCGATACCTGAGAATAAATTTCAATAACACTGAATTAAAAATATTTATACAAAGTTTTCCTTTCCAGAAGTGTGTAGACATATTTTGGGGCGGACGCTGTATATATATGTACATATGCACACACGCATATATATTTACATACACACATGTTTTGTTTTCTGTACATTTGAACCATGTGTATGTATACGCACATAGACAGGTACACACACACACACACACACACACATGTATGTACGTGTGTGTGTCTCTGGTGAGTCTGTGAAATTATATTCTAAGCTGTCAACTTTACTTTCATGCCTCCATGTTCGGTTGGATATATATAAATACATATCTTTCAGTTACTTCAAATATGTAAGGATTACTTGAAAGTTTTCAGCAAGTGAAAATTAAAAATATAATAAATTTGAAGCATAACTCGAGATGGAAATGAAGAGATTGGTCATAGCCAGGCCATTTATGCCCGATATAACATATTGACACGTAATAGTACAAAATGCCGGAAAACAATGATACCAAAGATAATGTTAGTCTATATATGTACGTGCTTAACATCTACCATGATTATTCCGTTTTTAAATGTTTCAGTTTTGCCATAGAATATGAGGTGTGATTCCTTGGGAAACAAGTCTTTGACCAATAACGTCTATGAGATGCCCTCATGAAAATTACACCTCGAAATTGTTTGGAATAAGAACAGAACAGAATATTAAAATAACAGACAAGCACTCTTTGTTAAAGCGCTTCACTAGAGGGGTAAATCACTGCACACGTCGATTTGCGTCTATTGCAGCACCTTTGGTTAGACCTCTCTTATAATATGTTTCAACTAGGGCAGACTGGCATTAAGAGTAGCTAATAACTAAGAATAAGTTTAATTTTAATAGTTTGTATTCGATACTATGGTTTCCCTGATTAAGAATATGATTTATCAAACAGTGCGTAACTTATCGATCCAGCCACGAAATTCATGTTTTTTCTTCCATTTGTTTACTATGAATCATTTCGTAGATGCAATAATTTAGCCTCATCTTCGGGCTCAGGCTATTTTGTTCTTTACTAGTTAAAGGTTATTTTAAATCACTGAATGAGAAAAATACAGTAACAGTACCGGATAGTATCAGAAACCTAGGTCTGTGAGTATCACGTAAGGCAGGAGATGCTATATACGGACATACTGTGTGTCGTTAACCAGCTGGAAATGATGTTTTTTTATGGGGCTAAAACAACTATAACATCGTACTCTACTGGGTTGTCACGTTATGTTGGCATATAAACTTTACTATTCGGTACTGTTGCTGTATTTCCCCCGCTCAGAGATTTAACACATATCGTTTTTTCTCGATACAAGATCAGTCACTGTGTGTCGCTTAAAGACTATATAGCATTTGCGAGTGGAGATAGCTTTCGTTTCTAGCCGGTGATTGTCTCACAATGAGGACGGATACCACATAAGGCTATAGATGGGAGTGATGACCTCCCTTGCAAATGCTGTATACGGACACAGACGGTGTGTCGTTAGCCAGCAGGAAAAGCTGTTTTCTTAGGGCTAAAACAACCGTAATACCGCCCTTTACAGGACGGCCACATTATGTTAGGAAATAATCATTACTAAAGATGATTTATTTTACTGAAAATTGTGTTATTCGCTAAAATTCAAATGTATGTAATAACTTGTCACAAGAGATTGTTAACGTGTGTTGTGCAGTGTCTCAGTCCTCACGCAATAACTGCACGGCATAGGACATGTTGGAGAACTTATCCTTAACTTGATTTTGTTCATATTCGAATTTGAAGCAACTTAATGACGGACTTTTTTATGAACCCATAAACAGATTAAAATTTATCAAGATAAAATAGGTAACCACAGATTCTTTTCCTTCTAAATTCAACCACTGACACTAAGGTTGCTTCTCACTTCTTTTAGTCAGTATTTAATTAATTTAACCTTACGGTAATCTGAGATGGGCATTATATGTTATCAAGTTTATCTCTATTTAAAAGCATGACAATTTGTATTCAAGCAATTTCTAATGCGTTTTCATTTTCATTCACCACAGTCCTGGCTAATGCTACGATACCGGTCACATCCCAAGAAAGATGCAATCTTTTCTGAAATGTAGAGGAGAGCGTGTAACTTGACTGTTTTAGTGTTAAGTTTTAAGTTTTTATAGATCACCTGAATATGAACGATAATTGGGGTGAGGTTTTGAAGAAGAAACCAGTTGTCTGTAAAAAAAGGACAAATAGAGATGCAGCAGCAGAATCAAAATAAACTCATACATATTTTACCGAGAGAAGAAAAACGTGATAGACCTGACGTATAAATGTATAAAATTTGTCATATTTTCAATGACAATTTTTTTTGCCATTAAATTGTGAAAATAATATATAAATCACTAAAAATAACATCTTTTAGTTTTTTGTCTTTGGCTTTCAGATATTTCAAACTAGAAGAATGTAATGTTTCTCAAGATATTTATAACTTATTTTATGTTAATTTTATTATTTACTAGTTTTAAGACATTTTGTTTACTTAGCGTTCTGCGTTCAAATTCGACCGAGTTCGAATTTGCTTTCATCGTTTCAGGTTTGATAACGTTATTACCAGTTAAGTACCGGAGTCGATGTAATCAACCTACCCATCCCTTAAAAAACTTCTGGTCTTGTACCAACATTTGATACCATCACTTATATGCTGTAAGGAGGCCAGCTGACAGAATAGTTAGCAGACCCAACAAAATTCTTCGCGGAGTGTTATTAAGTTAGACATATACTGGGCCTATACTGGCCAAAACCTCAGTTATTCCTTCTAGCTTCTGAGTTCAAATTCCGATGCTGATGACTTTGTTTTTGTTCCTTTCTGTGTCAATAAAATTAGTACTAATTGTATAATGAAGTCCATGTCGTTGATTATCCACACCACAAAAAGGAAGAAAAAAATCATGCCCGGTGGTATAAACAAAGTAGATTTTCAGAATTACTATCACAAGGAGGACAGAAAATGCATTGTCCAATTTCTCCGGTTCTTTACGTTCTAAGTTCAAAGTTTGGTGAGGTTAACTTGTCCATCTATCCTCCAAATGAAGTACAAGTCTAATACAAGTGACGCTATATTTGATTGTATGCAATCATCTCGTCTTCCAAATTTCTAGCTATATAGATATTTCAAATATAAAATTATTATTAATATCTATAACTTAAATAATATGCAATTTTCTAATCAGTGTTACATATTTCTTTCCAGAACTTATGGTGATTAACTGATATATCAACAAATATTTTGTCGCCTAGAGTATGAAGAAACCATACGATGTGAGATATTGCCTCGTCGATTCTCTTCTCTATATATTAAGTCGTTAAGTATTAAATTTTTTATAAGGTATATGCTAAAATTTGACAGTTGCGCATTTTGTGCCATTATTATATTTTGACAATCTTTATTTTTTGTTAGAAAGCTGACACATCTGTTTCTTTATTCTAACTTATTTTGCGCTTTATAAAGCATTTATAAAT
>NC_043001.1:111005344-111020344 GCF_006345805.1 Octopus sinensis | reverse complement strand
GTAGGTCTTGAATGTTGATTGATTTGGCCCGTTCTATTCCGTTGTCTACTAGTGATGCCGGGTAATGTCTTTCGAGAAGAATTGCCCTTAGTTCCCGGAGTCTTCTATTTCGTGTTGTGTCATTTGAGACAATAGTGCAGATTCTTCTCGCTAGGTTGAAGGGGATATTTGTCTTTGTGTGTTTTGGGTGATTGGAGGTGAATAGAAGGTATTGTTTAGAGTCAGTGGGTTTGTAATGGATGTCAGTTTCAATGTTGACGCCTTTTTTAATGATTAGGATGTCAAGAAAAGGGAGTTGGTCCTGACTATATTCCATTGTGAATTGAATGTTGTTATTAACACTGTTGATAAGGTTTTTGAAGTCTTTAAGTTGGTCGAGTGTGTGGGACCATAGGATGAGGCAATCATCTAAGTAGCGTTTCCAGTTCTCCAACAGGTATTTGTGGAAAGACTGGCCGTACTTATATTTGGATTTTTCATAGATATGTGATTCCAGGTAGGCCATCACCAGGTTTGCATAGGTAGGTGCAACTTTCGTACCCATTGCAGTTCCTGAGACCTGTCTGTAAGTGTTGTTGTGGAAATACATGAAGTTGTTTTGCAGAATAAATTTGAGGCCCTCAATTATGAATTTTTTTTAATTCTTTCCGGATCTCATTGGGATATTTATCCAGCCAGAATTTAATGGCTTCCAGTCCATATTCATGTGGGATTGTGGTGTAAAGATTAATAACATCAAAAGAAACGATTAAGGTGTCTTTATCGGCATGTTTGGGGAGATGATTTAATAGGTCCAGGTCATCTCTTACAATACTTGGAATGTGTTTCAGTATTGGCTTTAAGATGATATCTATAAAGTTGCTAAGTCTGTGTGTTTCACAACTTGGGCCTGCCACTATTGGTCTCAGTTTGAGATCAGTGGGATGTGGTATAGTGATGCAGGTTGAAGTGGACTTTTTGCAAGCTTCTGTGATAATTTGACTCTTGTGTATTTTTGAAGCCCATAGAGTGTGCTGGTTTTGCAATTAATTTAGTAATGTAGTCGCATTCCTTTGCTGTCAAGTCATTCCGGTTTGGTAAATGAGTGCCTTCAGTTTGGTCATTGTTTTGGATTGCTGGTAGTCGCCTACTCTCTCATAGTATGTGGTATCCTCTAAAAGGAGAGATACAGAGTTTTTATATTGCTCAGTATTCATAACAACGACCGTACTACCCTTATCAGCTTCCTTTATTGTGACGTTATGATTGTCTCGTAGCGTATGGATGATTTCCTATTCTCTTTTACTGGTGTTGGGTTTGAGTTTAGGTTGTGGGAGTTCACCATAAGGGAAGTTTGAGATGTAATCGCAAAATTTGTCTAAGGTTTTGTTTTTGCCTTTTATGGGATTATAGTTGCTTTTGTTACGACCATTGATTCGTCGTTATTATTAGTTTTCCTGTCAAAAATTCCTCTGTGAGGCTTAATTTTCTGCAAAAGTGTGAGATGTCATCCTGTATTTCCCTCAGGTTAGGGTATTGCGGAGTTGGGGTGAATTTTAGTCCTCTTGAAAGGATTTTTATGTGGTGTCGACAGGTTTAGGTTAGAGAGATTCACTATTTTTGGTTTTTCGGGGTTGGTATCTACCATCTGGTGTCAAAAATAGTGAATTTCTCTAACCTAAACCTGTCGACACCACAAATAAAAATCCTTTCAAGAGGATATAAAAACTCTGTATCTCTCCTTTTAATTTTCTCTGTCAATATTACAAGCTTTCTCACCAAACTATTACACTTCCTTATTCTTTAACATGTCCTTTCTACCAAAGACTGTATATATATACATGTAATGTGACAATTGGCGACAACCAATAATTAACGCAACCAAATTTCCAATAATAATTTATTTTATTCTTTTCTGCCAATTTTTCCAAATATTCTCATCATACTATTGAACTTTTTTATACTATGTTTATATGTAATGTGACAATTATGTATAAAAAAACATTTTTGAATTCATAATATTCAATGTGACAATTATGTAAAAAAACTTTTTTTGAACCCATAATATTCAAAGTTTCTTTTGACAATCTTTTACCAAAGAGTGAAACCGGTTAAGTAAATAAACATCGTTTAAATTGCATTTTCAAACCTTTTTTCATATATAATCCCACTCGTGCGATACCCCACAACTCAACTTTTTTTTATATATATATATATATATATATATATGTATATATCAACATGGGCGAGAGAGAAAAAGTGAGGGAGAAAGAATGAGAAATAGAGAGTGAGACATAGTTACCTAGGAATTGAGTGATTGAGATACATTTAATGCTTTAAATATTATAAACAATTATTTCTTCATTTTTTCGTCAACCCTAATCATATTTATGTACAGTAAACGTAATAGTGTAATACATGTCCTCCTCCAATGTCTCTCCTTTTCTTTCTTTCGCTCCTTTCCTTGTGTTACACTATGTTACGTTATTCTTTCTGCATCATCTCATCGTTTTATTTTCTCTTTTCACCCCTACCTTCTTCTACATCCTTCCTGATACAAGCACAAGGCTTGACATTTTGGGGAGGAGACTAGTCGATCACATCGATCCAAGGGTTTCACTGATACTTAATTTATCGACCTCCGAAAGGCATGAACGGCAGAGACGACCTCGGCATAGTTTGATCTCAAGGAAGTGGCAGAAGAAATACGTATTTCTATTTCTTTACTACTGACAAGGGGCTAAACACAGGGAGGACAAACAAGTAAAAACAACGGATTAAGTCGATTATGTCGACCCCAGTGCGTAACTGGTACTTATTTAATCGACTCCGAAAGGATGAAAGGCAAAGTCGACCTGGGCGGAATTTGAACTCAGAACGTAACGGCCGACGAAATACTGCTAAGAATTTCGCCCGGCGTGCTAACGTTTCTGCCAGCTCGCCCGCCGTCTACTTTGTTTATATACCACTGGGCATGGATTTTTTTTTTGTGGTGTGGATAATCGATCACATGGACCTCATTACCCATCTAATACTTCTTTTAATGACACAGAAAAAAAAACAAAGACAAAGTCATTTGCATCGGAGTTTGAACTCAGAGCTAGAAGAAATAACTGAGGTTTTGGCCAGTATAGGCCCAGGCTATGTCTAACTTAATAACACTCCGCGAAGAATTTTGTTGGGTCTACTAACGATTCTTTCAGCTCGCCTCCTTACAGCATATAAGCGATGGTATCAAATATTGGTACAAGACCAGCAGTTTTTTCAGATGAAATACGGCTGCGCTTTTCACTCGGCGTGCTAACGTTTCTTCCAGCTCGCCGACTTCCTCCCTTGTTCTATAACTACTTATAGTTTTCATTGCCTTTATTACCTGCTTGAAGCAGCGAAAGACCTCTTGCACTTCTGCAGACTACAGTGAACCAAACAAATATCTAATTAATTCCGATTACACTCACAGCGTGGTGGAATATATCACCGCTTATAATTATTCATTCTGGCCAAGAATGGCCTTTTAAACATCTGTGAAATGAAAATAAATCAAATCTTATATGATTGATTACAATTCAGAATTAAGATAGATATTCGTCACCTTGTACCTCAGTCAGCTTTTCTTCATTTAGACAATTATCTTCATATTGAAGCCTTCCCAAGTGATCTTTGTCTTCAATTCTTTAATGATATCCTATTAATTGTGTTTAAACATATCTTTTTACTTTATTCCCTTAACGCTGCTTCATTTATGTCAATTATCAGATTGTCTTCGTTTCTTAACTCTGTCTTCCTTTCTCTATCGTTTTCTCTCCTGTTAAAATGAATAAGCAGTCCGTATTTCAGCCTCCCTTGTTATACAACCGAATTTCTTTGTAAGGTTTAAATGCATGTCGCTTGTGTACTGGGTACTGCATATACACGCCTCTATTATTCATTTTCTTTTTCCATAAAATAAAATGATTTATTACGGAGATGTACTTGCATAGCAAGTGACCTGGTCTGAGATCGTGTGCAGGAACGAAAACTATTTCAGCATGGAAGGTGTTTATAAGCCATTTAAGAAACGCACAAAAACCGTTAGATTCACTCCAACATTTCAACTTAAGTTGTCAAAAATTTTCGTCGTTTTGAAGTTTACAGTTTATTTACTCTTTTACTATTCTACTTGTTTCAGTCATTTGACTGTGGCCATGCTGGAGCACCGCCTTTAGTCGAGAAAATCGACCCCCCAGGACTTATTCTTTGTAAGCCTAGTACTTAGTCTATCGATTTCTGCCGAACCGCTAAGTTACGGTTGTGAAGCGATGTTGGGGTGACAAACACAGACACATAAACATATACACACACGTACAAATATATACATATATATATATATATATATATATATATATATATATATATATATATATATATATATATATACATATTTATTGGCAATTCAAAATGGTCGACCTATGTTTTCATCATACCCTTAATTTTTTCACTGCTGGAGTGCACATCCATTTACCTAATAAATACAAACATGAATGTTGAATATGGAGATATAAATAATCTGTAACTAAATAAAAGCATTTAGATATTAACTTTAATATAGCCCATACAACTATAATTATTAACTAATGCAGAATTGTACACGTAGTGCATATATGCGTGTATCTGGGTGTGTATGTATGCAGCAGGCTACGCCTCTGAAAATCCATTCTCTCTATATATATGTAGCACACTCACTAGAAATTTATTGTTATATATATTGTTACTACCCAATCATCAAAAAAGCCAAATCGTCTTAGATATTTCTTTCTAACGCATTTTTTTTTCAGAATTTGCTAAAATTTCAGTTAATATTTAACTCTCATCTGAGGTTTATATATAAACATCTTTGCCTCTGAGCTATCTGGAGTTAATAAGAATATGAAATAAATGATGTTGAGAACATGAATATTTCTAATAATAGGGAATATAAAGTTGTAAAATACCATAAGGTTGCAAAATACCATAAGTATAGAATACTCAACGGAATTCCAGCGATGTATAATGGATGAAATCGATTTAACGATAGATGCATTATTCATACATACATGCATACATAGATATATACACACACACGTGCATGGATACGTACATACACGCCTACATACATTTATACATACATATTGAGAAATCTGCACTTACTCTATGTGGAGTACAAGTTCAGGTTTATACCCGTTATTATTGGGGGCCTGTTATATGTAACACGCTGCCTAAATACAAATCTTGAGAAATTAGGCTTCTCAAACCCCAAAACGAAAAAGTTAATTCGAAGACTACATATCCAATCCAGTACTGGAATTGCAGAATTCTTTAAATCTTTCCAGAAGTTTACCTTTTAAATATATATGAGCATGTCTAGATATGTAACTATATGCATGAGAATACATACATAAAACACACAAATCTGCACATAAATATATATATACATGCATGCATACATACACAAACACAAACAAAAATACACTTGCAAGGGCGTGGGGTTGTTTTTGCATGTAGATTTACTAAATGTAAACTATGCTATGAAAGGTGACCTACCTTTCTGTGCACCACCCTATATGTACACACACACGATATATATATATATATATATATATAAATATATATATATTATATACATATATACACAGAGAGAAAGAGAGAGAGAGAGGAAATTATGCTGATAAACGAATTATACACATCAAATATATTGAATGTATTAAATATATCAAATACAAAAACATGTATATATGTATATATGCGGAGCGAGAGAAAGCAAAATGTGGAAAGTTTCAGATGATGAATTTCAATGAATAAATTTATAGGCATTTATAAATATCTGTATATTTATACATAAAAATTCGCTCACGTGATGACTTACTCAATTCTGCATATAAATATATTGAATTTCTATGTATATAATATAATCGATGTGTCTAATTTGTGTATCTGCATAATTGTCCTCTCTCTCACCGACTCTTCCTCTCTCACTGCACCCTATCGGACCGGAGAATGCGTGCTCGGTGATAACACCGATGTAGTGCACGTGTGGTCCCGGATAACAAAGGGCAACTCAGACCTTTGATCGATTCGTCTCGTATAGCCTTCTTCCACCTGTCTCCACTTAGAAATACTGGATTCGCCAAACGACTAATCTAGACTCGGCGGCGTGCCACCGAAGGGATTGCATAACCAACCCAGAGTGGTTTACCACCGTAACATCACAAACGACGCCGGAAACACACAGTGACCGCCCGTGAGGCGCGGAAGCTGGGCGCAGCTGCAGCGCCAGACGCGAAAGATGAGCTGTGGCAAGTAGAGGCCTGGAGATGCACGTGGAGGAACCGATCTGGACATATACATACTATACAATATCGCATTAAGGTAAAAAAATCAGAAATCAATTCAAGTTAGAGGAGCTTCTTCAAACTTCTACAAAGCGTAAGTATTATGTGTCAACATACTTCAACTTCAAACACGAAGGGCGCCACAGTACTCCACAGCATCTCTGTAAACCTTTCACCTGTCTCCTAAAAGAAAATAACATAAGAATCGTCTTGAAAAACATTCCATTCATATAAAATATGCGAAATATAAATCAGCATATTTCGGAATCTAGAGTAAATAAATGAACTTTCCGGAATGTGAACTATGTAGCTGTCTCTTAGAAGGCACAGGATTCAAACTTCAAAATTTAAAGTAACTCATTTTGTTATTCTCATGGCTTAACATACATTATAGCATGCAAAACGCGTTATGTACACAATATTGTACTAAAAGGCATATCACTCGAGACGAAATGACGTTGTATCTGCAACAGATTATGAAACCATATACAAGAAAAACGCCCATAAATAAAGACACACAATTGTGGCTTCTAATATTACCAAAGTATGGATAATTTCCATATAGTATTGCTATGCCATGATGGCACAGTAACGAATGAACAAATATTTCTTTTATTAACATATACCAACGTTCATATATGCTCTAAACTGTCATTAGCATAAAACGCTGAATATATTTTTAATGTACTTTTTCTACCTAGTGAGTAAAATTCCATTGGAGAAAGTTATTGCTTCTTTCAAAACAGAAGCCTAAAACTCAAATGTATATGTCAAACAAAACTACAAACATCTCAGAACATAAAAACAAAATATTTAAAGTTTGTAAATCAAGCTAAGACGTTCTGACAGTTCTAACCATTATTTACACCTTTCTCATAAAGACTAACATTACGTTGAGAAAATCTGCAAACATGAATCTGCTTTAAACATCATGGAACAATTATCGATAAATAACAAACAATATTTTAAAACCCGTTAAAATGGAAAACAGTGTAAAGTGGTCTGCAATGTATAGCTTACAATTTTCTCAGGGTGTGTATATTTGAGAGCTCCTGTATGTGTGAGCTTGTGTGTATGTATGTGTGCGTGTGTGTGTGTATGTGTGTGTGTGTGTGTGTGTTCCGAATAATGATTTTGGGGGTAAAAACTCTTAAACTCTAAATTAAGTGTAATATTAGTTTACAACTTAAAATACTTTTCTGAGAAAGCACAATCCTTGTATCTTTAAATTTATATATGAATATACATATATATATATATAGATATATATGCGTGTGTGTGTGTACATATATATATATATATATATATATATATATATATGCGCGTACACACACACACACACACACAACATATATATATATAAATATCTATATACACACATATATATAAATGCAGTTACTACGTTTTTAGACATTTCAGATTATATTTCATATACTTTGAAGCACGCTTGCATTTGTGTGTGTGTGAGAGAGTGTGTGTACTTTGGTCTCTACGATGATTTCTTGAAATTTTCAAAAGCCTCTGTATAGATGTAGTCACTCGCCCGATATCCCGTACGTGACATCCTGAAACGTGACAGAGGAGAGAGGGCAAGCTCCAACAGAACTAGACTTGTAATCCGTTGCAGCTAAGTAGACAACAGGAAGTTGAAGGAAGGTACGTGACTCAACGACAGACAATGGTGCTAAATCCACGAGTCGAAGTAAAGTCCTCATGGTTTTTAGACTAGTAACAAACCACTAAGTCTCACACACACTCTCCTACTCATATACGAATGTCACACTCTGTCAGTCTATTTGTCTGTCTCTCTTGCATATCTGCACACACACAGACACACACACACATATATAATATATAATATATATATTATATATATATATGTATATACATATATATGTATATACATATACATATATATATATATATATATATATATATATATATATATTATATATATATATATATATATAATATATAGGAAAAAAGCAACAAGAATGGATTAAAATCTCGGTACGATCGTTTCGTACGAGGACATCTTTAATAAGCTACAAAAAATGCAGTGAATACAGATGGCTCGTACTCGTCAGCCGCAAAAACATCAGAGAATTCCCAAACATCAAAAGGGGTAGATACAAAAGAGGTTGTAAGATTAGCTGCATTGAAGAAAGTTCGATTCATGGAGATCCGATGAAAGGTTTTAAACCTACAGAATTTATGCATGTCTACATATAGCTCATATTGAATATTTGATCAAATTGTGTGAAGAAATTTTCGGATACAGTCATGCAAAATTTCTGAAAATCCGAGTAAGAGGCAAAGTGACTGCCATATCATGTAGAGGAAAGTCTGAGTAAAAGCAAAGTGACTGTCATATCGTGTAGAGGAACAGATTGTTATTGAAATTTACAAGAATCGCAGATAAGTTCGATTTTTTGGAGATCCGATGAAAAAGTCTTGAGCTTACAAAATATGTGTATGTCCTTATAGTTCATAATCCAGTTTTGTGAAGAGATTTAGGGTACAATCATGCGAAAAATATCAGGGAATCCGAATGAGAAGCAAACTGACAGTCTTATATTGTAGCGGTTCAGGTTGTTAATGATTTTTACAAGAAAACAGAAAGAGGAGGAAGGAAGTAGAAATTTAATCAGTTACTGCTATTTAAGCTTTCAAAGAGAAAGGAAAGGGGAAGCTAAGGGGATGGGAACAAGTTGATACTAACAGAAAAATCTAACTTGTTTAGAACAAAATTCGAACTGAGGTCAACAATTTATTTCTTTATTTATAAATGTTACTATTAATAGATTGTCAGGTTACAAAGAGGTCATTAGAAAGGAAAGAAAAATGGGGTTGTTTTTAAATGAAATTAAACAATTATATTATTATTATACTATACTATATACACTACACTATATATATTATATATTATGTTATATTATATCACATCACAATACACTACGATAGGTCTGGGATTAGCAGAATTAATTTTTAGTGTAAAAGAAATTAGAGATTTAACTAACTAATATTTGTAATGGGTTAAAAAATAAACTAAGAAATGGAGATAAAAATAGAGCAAAATTTAATTTATTAATAATAATATGGTCCATAGAAATAAATCAAATAATTTAAATCAATAAGTATTAAATAGTACCATCAGAGAGAGGAAAAATTATAATCATAGCTAGTTAGATCTTATCTTTCTAGTTAAATATATGAATATACTATGTAGGAGTGATATGTAAGTCAAAATGAATTTTATGCAAATGATTCCAGTATACAGTATCAATTGAGATATCATTTAAAATATCATTTAAAATATTTAAGAGTCTTAACCCGAGCATGTATACAAGATTTTTTCCAAGTTCAATTCTGCTGTTTAATTGAATTTCTCTCCATTATTTCTATACATTAGTATTTCAATGCTTCCATGGAGCAATGTTGGCAGCCTACTCTGCTATTTTTATAGGGTTTTGCTCTTCTGACTAATTCCCAATTAAGGTTATATTTGATATTATTGTTTTTTAGTTCCCAACTTTTACTAGTAAGAGGGGTGCTATCAGCCTTATGACGTAATTTAAAGGATGAGAGATGGTTATTCAATCTCTGTTTAAAATTTACAGTGCATCCAACATAAGAGAACTTATTATATCTGTGGTTACGGAGCACTTGTAGATTATGTTAATTAACCCGCAAAATCCGGGGCCGGGCATTTTGATTTAATTCTGCAATTACATCTAGGGGCATTATAATTAGAGGTGGAATAACTTGAGGATAGAAGTCTTAAATTACTGTTGCTCGAAGCAGAGCGGGTAAATTTATCATGATTTTGATTATTGTTATTATCTAAAAAAACTCTATCATTATTGTAGTTAATATATAATATATATATATATATATATATATTATATACATATATTACATATATATATATATATATATATATATACATATATATATATATATATATATTTCTACACCACACGCAGCCTCCCTAAACACATACAACTCAACAGTCTGTGTCCGATGTATATATATATATATATATATATATTATATAAGTAAATTAATGGTACAACGAAGCACCGATATTTACTGGAAAATAGCGAACGTAATAAATACGACGCTAATGTATAGCTTCACTGCGTATGTACTAGTAAAGATGCGTGTGTGCAACAAACATGAAAAAATTTGTCTTACCTCTCGGAAGAACATCTGAAAAATGAAAAACCTAGATAACGGATCATGCATAAAATCAACACGTGAACAATAATATGAGAATAATTTGAAATTGCATTTGAACAATACTGTTACTGCGTTGGTTATGGCAAATATTTCCACTGATAATAATAAATATATTAAATATTTACTTTTATGTATAATTTTACCCTCACGGGCTATCCTTTACTGGAAAGCAATACTCTCGTATTGCATTACTATTTTCATATATATATATATATATATATATATATATATATATATAATATATATGCACTGGCGAAAAAAATTTAAGACCGATGATAAAAGTTCTATTTCTTATAAAATATTTTGTTACTAACACCATACAAATTATTTTTATCTTTTATACTTTATGCAAAATTTATTTCTCTTTCGAATGATGCAGACAATAACTATTTTTATACAACTTGAAGAATTCTAATGCTAAATTAATATTTTTAAAAAATTTTATTTTATTTTATAGTAGTCTTTGTTAAATACTAATATTATTTTATTGGAGACAACTTCCTATGTTTGGGATTTTAAAATATATATAGAAAATAAATCATTAGACGTGTGATTAAAAGAAGAGCTCGCCAAAAGAAGTCTGCATATTTCAAAGGTAAATGAAAGAACGACAAAATCTCTCTAAGGAACTGTTTCTTTATTCCATAAATGTCATTGACCTCTTGACTAACTTTCTTGTATTTTCGTTATACTAAACGGTCTTCTTTATTGTTTTTTGAACTCTTCTAACTTCTATGAGAACTGCTTCTTCTACTCTAAGCAATTTGGTTTGCTAAGCTCGCCTACGCAGTCTTCTCAGCTATCGGGCACAGATTGTGGAGTATATATATATATAATATATGCTAACAGAAAGACTGCCCTCCGGGCGGTTTTCTGCTAGTCTTTTGATATTTTGACCTTAGATTCCCAATTCTAATAATTTTAATATTTTACGTCCTATCATTTCGTTGCATAATAGTGCTCACTTGATTAGTAAATATTTATTTTATCATAATAATAATCTCTCTTTTTTAAACAAATATCATCTAACTGCACTGCAAATTGTATACTTTGACAATGAGAAGCAACGCGCTTATTGCATTCTCTGTTAAAACAACTCCGTAATCGATTGAATTCCTAGTAAAATGTTGAGGGTGATTCCTGAGTGATATTATTTACATTTGACAAATCATTCACATATTACATTTCTTTTTAGATTTGTCATTAAGAACAGCTTTTTTCTTGATTTATTAACCATATCAATATGTTTGATTAACACCTTCGAAATATAATAAGTATTACACTGCGTTGTAATATATTTATACAGGCTCAAAAAAAAAAAATGAATTTCAGTGGTACATATTATAATACTCAGATTTTGTTAGCCGTTTCTTGCTAAATAAATACTACAAATAGGATAGTTTCTATAGCAGAACCTAAACAAAGGAGCTTCTAATTGTCGCTTCGAACTCAGCGTACCCTGCCAAACATGCTTCTTCACGAAATGAAACACGTCACTGGAAGGTATTTTTCCGTATTCACAAGTTCATTGGAGTGGCACGTCTAGTTGATCATCGGCGCATAAAATCAACACCAACGACTTGAACAATAATATGAGAATAATTTGAAATTGCATTTGAACAATACTGTTACTGCGTTGGTTATGGCAAATATTTCCACCGATATAATAAATATATTAAATATTTAGTATAAAAGTCGTAGAAATTTGAAATAACTATTAATATCCTGGAATGTCGCCAAGATGAAATTGGGTGATAATTTACCTTCCAGTAAATTGATAAATAACCTATTGCCTATACATTATGCACACGGACGCAAACACACACACACACACACACTCACACACACTCACACACACGCACACACACACACACGCATACACGCAGACACACACGCACGCACACACGCACACACTCAGACACACAAACACAAACATAGGCACACACGCAGAATTTCTCCAATACGCCCACACATTACTTCACACTATCATCTATCTCTCTCATCTCCTTGGCTCTCTTTATCTCTATTGTTGGATCTCTCACTTTGTCTCTGTCTCAATCTGTCTGTCGGTCTATCTATCTGTGTCTGTCTCTTAGTCTTTCTGTCTGTATCTCTCTCTCTCTCATTCTCGCTTTCGATTGGAGACACAAACATTAAAAGAAATGTAATTAAGCAAAGACAATGTCGTGGGCTGTATGATGTTAAAGAGAGACTCAGAAACTACTAAAATCGAAGTAGACATGTTAGTTTATTATCGTATGTATTCAAAAGGAAAACAGCAAGTGACTAGACTATTTAAACGACTGATTAGATCTGAAAGAAAAAAACCCATAACTCAGTTATAATCAAATAAACGACACCTAATTACTATTACTTTGTTTAGGTATTATGCTAGAATTAGTCAACGAATAGGTTAATCATATTATATGTTTATCAAATAATTCGTGCCATAAAATGCAAGGAAAAATGGAAGTGAGTGCTACTTATACTTAACAAACAATATTTTCGTCTATATTACGAGTTGTCTTTCTTATGTGAAAAAGGGAAAGAGTGGTTTAAACTTTGTGACACATAGAAGCTAATTTTACGTCGTACGCGATATACATTGGAGAAATACACAGACACATAGACACTGACACAGTCACAAAGACACGCTAGCACGTTAGAATGTATATATGTATACGCACATATACATAGACATATGCGTACATGAAAACATACATATATATAGATTCATACAAAATTATATATATATATATATATATATATATATATATACCTATATATATATAATACATATACATATGTATATACATATAAATTTATATGATATGTATATATGTATTATGTATAAATATATACATGTATTAATTTATATACACACACACATACACACATACACACACATATATATATATGTATATATATATACGAAATGCCGAGTGAGGAAAAAGAATTCTCAATACCGCATTATTTGTGAAATATGGCTACTATTGGTTTCATGTTCTGAAAATTAGGAAACTATCCCAATTTTTCAAGTCGATCACATGAGAAAGGTTTTCGCCTCCATTTTGGAAAACAGAGCCTCGTTTAGTTTGTGATGATTGTCGCGAATTCACACGAATAAAGCAATTAATCAAGGGACTTCTCCATCTAGTGGTAACTTTTGGATGTTTGTCTCCCTTGGATTTGTGTTTGGAGGAAATTGTGTGGTGAATTTGTTTGAATTAGTTTGTTTTCGTTCTGGGCATACTCTTCTTATTATAGTGTGCTGAGGTTGTTCGTCATTGGAGCATATTTTATTCTCTGTGTGGAGTTTCTGGGTTATGTGTATTGATATGTCAGGTTTACAAAATCGGAGATAGTGGCACTTCTTTGAAATATTTGAGTGTAAAATATTGTTTGTATATGCAAGGGAAGAAAGTTTCATCACTAATGTTTAGGATGTTATCTTTTGATTGTATAATGTTAATTTTTCAGTAATACAGTGTTCACAGTTGGTGCCCCGTCCTCTGTATTTTTGGCTTTAGCAATAATTTCCATTCTATCTGGAGGTTGATTACTCCACCTTCTTTCAATATCTATATCATATTTGACAGAGATGTTGCATTCTTAAATTTTATTTTTGATACTGAATGATACCAGATACTGTGAATACCTTTCCTTGAACGAGTCGCCTGTCATTGCGATATAGGTCCATCTAGCAATTTGTCAAAGATTGATTTTACTTCACTCTCCACCAGCAACTCCACTGGTGACATACCTGTTAGTGTGTTTGGATTTTGTGCCATACGGTATAAACTTAAGAATTGTTTTAGAGCTATCTCATCCGTGACATCCTTATTCGACTTTCTTAGAGCTCTCTTGAACAATTGACATATGCATTCTGTTTGTCGGTTCGATCTGGGATGATATGGCAAAGTAGTTTCTACAAAACATTTTAAACTCAAAAGAAACATTGTCAGACACTGTCGCGTCTAGGACGTCAGATCTCGCAATCTGCCCTTGTAGAAAATTTGTCGCAGTTGAGGCGGTTAGCCTTTTACACTTTTTACACCTTTTACACATTTCTGACCATTTAGAGAAACTATGTACTTCCACTAATATTATGAACCGTTTAAGGGACCAGCGAAATCAATGTGTAATCTTGACCACGGAATATCTACTTTTGGCCAAGTTTCACCCTTTATCTACGGTAATTTTGCCGCTGGTGCACACCCTCCGCAGCCTTTCTCTAAATTTTCGATTTCGCTATCCATTTTAGGCCGGTACACGTAGCTAGGCATTAAAGCCTTCATCCTCTAAATACCAGGATGTCGAAGATGGAGTACCCTCAGCATATTCTTTTGCAGGGTTTCAGATATTGTTACTCACTGTGCATACATCAGTACGGCATCGAATTTGATATTCACGTATCGGTGTCGTTCCCAAC
>NC_043001.1:110992844-111000344 GCF_006345805.1 Octopus sinensis | reverse complement strand
TCGTCCATTATCACTGAAGATTTGGGTATGATGCGGGTGTCCACCATATTTGGGCTGAAACTGCTTTTAGCTGGCCACAAAGACACCACCCTCAGGCTGCAGTTGCACAAGAACTCTTTGATTGTGTCGAGGACGTTGAAAATGTTTTGAAAACTTTGCGTGGGCCTCTAAGCAGGTATCGCCAAGGTTTTGCCAAAATTTGATGCTGATTCTCAGCACGTATATGCAAGTGTATCTGTTGTAACGATTGAACGTATCTGTGGTAAGTATAATGATCCGAGCTGAGGACTCCAAAATCTGCAAGTTTTGTTGCTAAAACAGTAACGTAAAAATGTAGTATTTATGTGAAAATGAGTGTGTAGTCTCTATAAAGTGCATTGAGAGAAGGCCACTGTTACATTTGCATCGTAAGGTAAGTTTTATTTAAATCAGTTTAAAATAGGAATGACAGTTGGTTTTCCAGAATATCAATTTCATTTGCCGTGTTTCGATTAGTCAAAATGATTTTATATCTCAGAAAGATTACATTGTTACTGATGTTGGATGTGAATGCTAGGTTTCTGTGGAACCAGTCCGTAAAAATGTATGGAGCCAAGTTCAATTGTGCCCATTTGCCGCCGCAACCGTTGATGGGACGAGCATATTGCTTCGGGTAGGTACAGATGTTGAAGGCGAATCTTTTGCTTCAACAAGCTCATCGAAACTCATATCACAGTTGAGAGCTCTTCTGATTTCTTAGAAACTACAGTGAACTCTTGGCAACCACCATGAACTTTCCTATGAGGCAGAGCCATTTGTGATGAAGTTCTTTGACGCAGAGACGTAAAAGTATTACGCTTCACATTTGTACGATGACCAAATAATTTATTTGTCGCGGAAGAACCTGCAATTTTGTTACTGGTAGTATTGACAAACTTTCTATTTCTAAGAGAAAATAGTAAGAGAAGCTGAGAGGGAGAGAAATGGATTTAAATGGTGGAAGAGCGTGTTTATTGTCGGATGTGTAAGATAGATCGAAGAGAAAATCAAAATAGGAATTCTCAGTGATGGTACCTAGAATTATGTCCTTTGGTCAAGGTTCAATGAAAACGGATACGAACGCCAGTATTGTTAGGTTCATGCTGTTTATTAGGGAAGTATATGCAATCATATTAATAGCAGTATATGGATTTAATAACTATGAGATTGTAGAAGAATGTAGAAATGAATTTGCGCAGAGTAGAATATCTGCAAATATTGTGATGTAGATTCGGTTTGGAAGGGAAGTTAAAGAGGTTTTGCTACATGGTTTGATCCTAACGGCAACACATTTGTGCATCCTCATAAAAGTGCACTCGATGTCCTCTTGCTGCTGGAAGCTGCATGGTGCATTAAATTCAATCAAGGTGAGATTAAATAGTCTTAAGGGCCTCCAAGATTAAATGCGGTTCACTGAACAGTAATAGATATATACCCTTTGAGAGACACTCAAACATAGGAAGATGTTACTATGAGCACGTATACGGCTGCATAGGCATGCGTCTAACTTATTTTTTTATTGCCCACAAGGGGATAAACATAGAGGGGACAAACAAGGACAGATAAAGGGATTAAGTCGATTACATCGACCCCAGTGCGTAACTGGTACTTAATTTATCGACCACGAAATGATGAAATGCAAAGTCGACCTCGGCGGAATTTGAACTCAGAACGTAAAGACAGACAAAATGTCGCTAAGTATTTCCCCCGATTCGCTAAGGTTTCTACCATGCCGCCGCCTAGACATGCGTCTATATTGATACATGAACACACGCATCATACGGAGATGCAATATAAATATATACTACGTCGTGCTAGAAAGCAAACTATGAAATGACCCACATACCCCACTACATGAAAGTACTCTTCACACGTAATTACACTGACCTACAGGCGAATGCATACCACAATACTTTCTCCCAAATATGCCCCACGACGATACACGTTACGGATATATACACACTTACTTACACTAATAGTAAAGTGCACGATGTAGGAAGATTGGAAAAAACACACGTACAGCAGATACAAACAGGAAACATAGATTGCATATGTACAACCATCCAGCAATTATACAGTACACAATGAAAACCGCAAACGTATGCATTCACACGTTTATATTACACACACGCACACACATGTGTATATATGTAACATGCACTTCGTGTTTCCTGCACTCTAAGCACAATATTCACACACACTGCTTTAGAAATACGCTCAAGAACAACCCTCTACTACAGACGATGCCTTCATTCATTATCTCGCTTTATAAGTCTTCCCAAATTTTTTTTAATACATCCTCGCCAATAGACATACAGGCGCACACCTAGACACTTACACGTACAAGCAGACACCCTAGAAACACGCACAAGCATCTACACAAATGTCCTTACTCTACAATTTCAATTTCTTCACGTCGAAGGAAATATCAGTACAGAAGATATGGTTTTCCGTTCATTCCCCGAGACACACACAAATATGAAGCAGGAAGTACTAAGTGACGAGTTTCCAGTGGACTGCATTAAACTAAGTAACAGATTTCTCGTGATGTTGACTTCTTAACCACTCAACAGGGCGTTGACCTTTGCTGCCAGTGGAAGCACAATCCACATCAAACGTTTTTTGCCCATACTCGCTTGCTTCGACTTTGGATTCTTGAAGAAAACCCAGGCGAGACCAGCTTTAGGTTTTCTTCGCAATTAGCGTTATTGTTATACATAAAAGAGTAGAAAACTTTCCACGGAGTATTGTGCCCCACTCAATCAAAGGAGAACACAAGTGCTATTAATGGTATATCCAACGGCTTATTTATTTCTCTAACGGTACACGCACATATGTAGATAGATTGATAGATATATAAATATAATGGGAGGTAAATACACATTCTTTGCATAATGTTAAAAGCATCGATTTGATGATAATCTGATGGTGCAACACTGCGCATATTTCATAAGATTAGAAACTGAGTGGTACAGAGACAATTTTATCAGTAATAGAATTCTAGAGACATTCTAAAGCGGCGAGCTGGCAGAATCGTTAGCACAACGGGCAAAATGCTTAGTGGTATTTCGTCTACCGCTACGTTCTGAATTCAAATTCCGCCGAGGTCGACTTTGCCTTCCATCCTTTCGGGGTCGATTAAATAAGTACCAGTTACGCACTGTGATCGATATAATCGACTTAATCCGTTTGTCTGTCCTTGTTTGTCCCCTATGTGTTTAGACCCTTGAGGGTAGTAAAAGTATTTCGTCTGTCTTTACGTTCTGATTTCAAATTTCTTCGAGGTCGACTTTGCCTTTCATTCTTTCAGGGTCAACAAGTTAAGTACTGGGGCCGCTCTAATCGATTGGCCCTCTCCCCCAAAATTTCGGGCCTTGTGCCTAGAGTAGAAAAGAATGGTTAACACGTTGGGCGAAATACTTAGCTGTATTTCGTTTGTCTTTACGTTCTGAGTTCAAATTCCACCGGGGTCGACTTTGCCTTTCATCCTTTCAGGGTGGATAAATTAAGTACCAGTTGCGTACTGGGGTAGATCTAATTGACTGACACCTTCCCTCCAAATTTTGGTCCTTGAACCTAGAGTAGAAAAGAATCGTTAACATGCTGGGCAAAATGCTTCGTGGCATTTAGTCTGTCATTTTGTCCTGTGTTCAAAATTCCTTTGAGTTACACTTTGCATTTCATCCTTTCGGGGTGGATAAATAAATACCAGTTGAACACTGAAGTCGATATAAAAGAATTCCTCCTCCCGCAAAACTGTCGGCCTTGTCCCAAAATTTAATATAACTCTAGATACATTTTAGTTGTGTACTGGATTGGTTAGATTCTCCAACGTCACAAAAGAAAAGCAAATATACATAACTACAATATCTTGCATCCAATATCTTTACAATCGAATTCGACGTATTTCTTTGTATCAACAATTATTATTGCAAAAATGGACGGTTATGTCAATGATTTTCAAAGTTTAATACTCCATTACATATATCTATACTAAGTAAGCGATAATTAACCTCTTGCTTTAATAATAAATTTATTCCCCACCCCAAAAATATTTTCTATAAATATATAGAAAGAAGCCCATCGTTTCCAGTGCACATCCACATCTACCATCTCAGTTACATGCAGTAGAAATAATACTTAAAAGTATTTAATTAACCCATTTTATAGCAATCTTATACAATTACATATACATTTGATTTAATCTGAAAAGCATTGCACGATGTACTGTTTCCCCAGAGGTCACAGATGCGTTGAATCGCAGATATCCACTAGATCTGTTGAAAGTAGTTTACTGGTTACCGCTTGAGTTCTTCGGGAGAAGCCAAACTTTAGTTTTCTAAATTTTACTAACATTCCTCTTAAAACATGGGAGTGCTTAATGTCTTTTTCATTCCAGTATAATTCATACACAAATTTGTTTTTCAGATTTGGCCAGCTTTTTCTGGACAGGAAATTGAAAGGTAGGCTGTGGCTCCGAGTCTTCGGCTTTTGAATTCTTTAAATTTTTTCCACTCTGCAACTTAACAGTTTAGGGTTTGGCCTAAGATTGCAATTTTTCTAAAATTCTGAGCTGTGAAGTTTTAGGGGATATTCATAGTTTTTACAACTTTATTTTTCCTTCTCTAGGTGCCTATCATATTTTCAAATATGGTAACAACTTTTATGTATTAAATTATCATCAGTACTTTTATTATTACCGTTGTCGCTCAACTCTGGATAAGGATGTGATACGCATACTCACATACCCATATACATGTGAGAGATAAACATTATTTAATGAACACAAACTATGGTTTTCTGAGCAACTATTCGTTGCATGTTCTGACAATATGTCAAACATTGTTTTATAACACGTCTAGTATCCCAGCATAATGCTCAGACACTCCCCACGATGCATAACGAAATAAAAACGGGACGAGAGAAGAAGCGGTAAAAGGCGGGATTGAAGTACATATATAAAAAAGCGGAAGGTTGGAAAACCAGAAAACAAATTTTTAGCAGTTGTAAGCATATGCCTGAATTCCTTTTGAAAAATTGGGAAGTACCTACCTCCACCAGCAGCTTAAGTCTGTACAGTAAACTCTAAGACACTATCTTTCCCACCTTATAATATACAAAGTGAAATAGCACTTTTCCCTTTTTTGCATCTTTTTGATAACATATCCGTTTCCGTTTTTTCAAGCTTCCATTTCTTTATATATCCTTACTTCTTTCCTTTCGCGGCTCTTCTGTTGTCCCATTTTTAGTTCGTTATGCAACGTGGGCAGTGTTTGAAGATTGTGCTGGGAGACTAGACATGTTATAAAATAATGTTTAGCATGTTCTCAAAGCATGAAACTAATCGCAGCATATAAGAGCAAAAATATATAGTATATTAATGAAATAATTCATACAAATACACACACGCGCGCACAAACACACAAACACACACACACACACACACACACACACACACACACACACACACACACACACACACACTCATATTTACATATGAGGGGTGCCAAAAAGTTCCCGGCTTTAAAGGGTATCACGAAGGGCCTAGTTGAAGTGTTTGTTTGTATGTGCGCATGCGTGTGCTTATGTAGCTATAGGCCTGAATCCAAGTCACTGTATATTATACCGAGTTTCAAGTTTCGTCCATCTTTGTAGATTGTTCTGTGGGTATTTGTGATGGAACCATTATGTGCAGATATGAAACCATTATGTGCAACACAGTTTATTAACCTCTCTATTATTAACTTAGACTTAATTTAAAACTACGATATAAACTGGGATAAACTTAAAAATCATGATGCAAGCAGATTTAAATAACGCCAGCTGGGCGTTAATAGAGGTTGTGGAGAGTGATTTTTGAATTAAAGTGAAAATATTGAAGTATTACTGAAATATCTTATACAATGTTTTCTATTTCGATTTATACTCATGTAATATTTTCGATTCATTTTATTTTATATTGTCATTGAGCAAGAGATCATTAGAAAGTTTTGTGTTAAAGGAATGATCGTAAAATGTATTAATTATATATGAAAGTCCAGCGTGGGTATGTAGTAAGTTTGATTCCCAACTACATGATACCGGGTTTAGCCCCACTGCGTCGCATCTTGGGCCAGTGTTTTCTACAATAGCCTCGGGTCGACCAAAGCCTTGTGAATGGATTTGTTTGACAGAAACTGAAAGATGCCCGTCGTATATATATATATATATATATATATATATATATATATACACAGACACACATGCGTGTGTGTCTTTATATATATTATATATATATATATATATATATATATATATACACGTGTGTGTGTGTGTGTCTTTTTATCTGTGTTTGTCCCAACACCACCGCTTGACAACGATCGGTGTTGGCGTGTTTGTGTCCCCTTAACTTAAAAATGAGCGCTGGGGTCGATTTATTCGACTTAAAAATTTCAAGGCGTTGCTCCAGCATGGCCTCAGTCTAACAACTGAAACAAATAAAACGATAAATATTAAAAAAAAACGAAGATCAAAATATTTTATGTCTTGGCTTATCAAATTTGAAGAATTATTTTGTGATAGATTACATTCCAAAATAAGAAATTACGATAGATAATAGACACTATATATATATATATATATAAGCTGTTGTTGCTGTTTCTGGTGGTGGTATTTGTGCGTACGTTTATCTGTGTGGGTGTTTGTTTCCGTGTTTTTTGCATTATTAGGCTTGTACCTGTGTGTATTTATATGTAACTGTTGATTTTGTTTGAGTAATTTATTCATAGGAGACAAAGATTTTATATTTACCGCATATGACAATTCTATCTGATGTTGTGTACCAATAGAAGAAGCCTTTGTCTTTCTCGTTGAAAAGGAATAATTAGATATCTCATACGTCATGTCTCTTTGGTTCCATATTTGTCACGATTATACAAAGAAATATAGTCGCTCTGTTTATCTGTCTCCGTCTCGCCTTGTAACTATCTGTTTGTCTGTTCATCAGCCTTTCTTTCTGATTAACTATCTGTCTGAGTATCTACCCGCTATCTACCTATGTGACGAACACCTACACACACACATACATACATACATACATACATACATACATACAAACATATATACACGTGCACACGCGCACACAAATATGGCAGCGTTTTTTTTACACATTTATATATGTGCGAATATCCATTCATTGAAATGGCATGAGAACCTACTACTTTTAACAAGAGTTTTGACACACGCTCTCTTCCTTTTCTATCTCATTCCCATATATATTATATATATATATATATATATATATATATATATATTTAGTTCCATATGTACCTCTCTCCTTGTCCTCTTTGTCTATCTCATTTTATCTGTACACAACTACGTGCTCTTTTGTTTGGTTTTGCTTTTGATGTATGCGGCATCAAATATGCGTATGTGTGTGTGTGTGTGTGTGTGTGTATGTGTGTGTGTGTGAGTAAACGCAGCTTTATCTCTCCTCTCGCTCTG
>NC_043001.1:110965344-110987844 GCF_006345805.1 Octopus sinensis | reverse complement strand
TTGTCCCCGTTACTGTTTCCTCCCATTTGATATTTGTTTTTGTTGTTTATGTTTCTTCACTGTTACCTCATATACCATTTACATTATATTCTTTGTTTCCCACATACCAAAACAGCGTCCTTGCAGTATCTTATTTCAAAACACCCGCCTACACTTAGACACTCGTTCTCACGCACAGTCTAATAAACACAGGCGTATAAACACATACATGCAAAACTTCTACAATCAGATACACATATGTTTCATCATTTTTCTTCTTCGTGCTCAACACGCATATATGTTTGCCATTGATGAAATTTATACAGACATAAACGAACATACAGACAGGCGCACGCAGAAAATGGATACACATATATACGCATGAGGGTCGTGTTTATTCGTGTGTAATTGAGGGTAAATTTATAACAGGCAATGAAAGAGCAGTACGCAATACGCACAAAGATATATATATATATATATATATATATATATATATATATATATATATATATATATATATATATATATATATATATATTGGGGGTGTATGTAAGAATGCATATGTGTGCATTGTTGTATATGCATTTTGTGTATATATACATTCACAATGACACATATTCATACAAAGAAAAAACCCTATACAGTTGCAGATGTGTTCGCGTTTGCGTGTACAAGAATGTGTGTATGTATGTATGCGTGCATGTACATTTATGTCCGTATGTTTGCTACATATATATGTTGATATGCAAAGGGATACTGAACTAGTAATTTGCAAGGGTCTCGAGCGAAATCCTTATAAATTTATTCTTCTCCTTCATTGTGTGTGTGTGAATCACCACAAGGTCTCTGCTGACATGTCGTCTTGAAAATGCCAATCAGTATGTCCAGATTTCTCTTCCCCCAGCTTCCCTCTCAGTGTTACGCGTAACGTAGCTGAGCTGTTTAACGTATAATACTAGGCGTATGTCTTCTTTCTTGAATATAAAAAGTAGGATGAAACATCATATTTTCAGTCTAACTTCGTGAATCACAGCCACGAGACTCTGATTTATATGTTTCTTTATTACCCACAAGGGGCTAAACACAGAGGGGACAAACAAGGACAGACAAAGGGATTAAGTCGATTACATCGACCCCAGTGCAAAATTGGTACTTTATTTATCGACCCCGAAAGGATGAAAGGCAAAGTCAACCTCGGCGGAATTTGAACTCAGAACGTAACGACAGACGAAATACTGCTAGGCATTTTTCCCGGCGTGCTAACGATTCTGCCAGCTTGCCGCCTGATTTATAGAACATCATGACGCTCAATGGTTACCCATATATTGTGAGCACGCATCAGTTAATTCTAATAATTTCCTTCACTAAGGACCGCCCCCACACACTTGCGTTTATTCTCGTCGGAGCAACTGGGAGTTTGTAGGTACAAGACCCCAACTCATCATGTTCTTTTCCCCTTGTTCTCCCTGTTGAAGAACAATTTCACATTCACAGATAGTCTCATTATATCAAGAGAGAATATATGAGTTCAATGTTCACTTAACGATTTCTCCGGCAGACTTTTTGCGAGGAATTTGCGAACCAAATATACGTCTGCCAATAAACGTTATTTTCTTTGCTGCATGTTTCTGATATATTTCTCGCATAAAGAGGAACGTGAGGAATATTAAAGACATATTACTGCCGTATTTCTTTCTCCGATATTAAGCAATATTTTAATCCTCTTTGTTATATAGTTTTCAGCCATTCGAATTTTGTGGAATAACTTAGAGGCTTTTCAACCTGCTGTTTAAAACGAATATCATGAAATCTCCGAAATTTTCAGTTTAACCCTATTCAAATTACCAAGGTTGTATCATGCAGCCAGAAGCCGTTTCAAATAACTTAGTATTAAGCGAATTAAAACTTCATATTGCTTTTTGCAGATAATGCTTTTGTCGCCGTCTTGTAAATTCATGTTTACGTTTGATAAAATTGCAATAATTTCTCCTTTTGTCATTGTGTATCTTGTTGCCTGTGATTTTAAAGTGGCTCTTTTATAAACATTCAACACTTTTCTTCATTGTTATCTTGTTGGGAAGTGGGCCCTTCCTGCTCCTCCAGACAGAAAGTAAAATTAAGATAAACGAAAACGGACTAAGATAATTCCGTCTAAACCATCAAAATTGCGTTACCGACATACATGAGGGAAAAGGTAGGCGGTTCCAAGATTTCTGTTTTGAAATCAACTGAAGTGAGAAATCTGTTACTCAATTCAAACTGGTAATAGCCAATGTGCTTGAAGCTACTTCAAAAAAATAATGTAACAATAATGATGATGATGGTGATGGTGTTGGTAATGATGGTGATAATGAGTTTGATGATGATGATGATGATGATGATGATGATGCTCGAGTCGACCAAAGTCTTGTGAGTGGATTTGGTAGACGGAAACTGAAAGAAGCCCGCCGTATATATATGTATACATATATATATATACATGTTTGTGTGTCTGTGTTTGTCCCCCACTAACATCGTTTGACAACCGATGGTGGTGTATTTACGTCCCCGTAACTTAGTGGTTCGTTAAAATAAACCGATAGAATAAGTACTAGGCTTACAAAGAATAAATCCTGGGGTCGAGTTGCTCGACTAAAGGCGGTGCTCCAGCATGACCGCAGTCAAATGACTGAAACAAGTAAAAGATCTAACAAAATTGCAGTCCTTATGAAAGGATCATTATCAATGCTATTTCTTTATATTTCCAGTTTTTTTTTCTGGACGTCCTGGAGTCTTGCATGCGTAGCGGACCTGCTGCCTGCAGCCTATGGTACCATGAATTCTGTTATTTTCAACTGTCTGATACTTTGCTGATTATTCTCGGCGTACCAAGAATGAAAACCTTTTGTAACAATTCCCCCGGGCACTCTATTCCGATATCCTTTCTATTCCTCTTTGACGCCTTCTCATACTGTCCCGAAGGAACCACCAGCAACAGATTTAATTGCTGTACAGAAATGTTTTTTTAAATGTACAATAAGGAAGATTAGATCCCGAGAACTCTCCTAAGTATCCTAGCAGTATCTAATAAATTTGTGTTCCGGAGGGGCACTAAGCTAGGTTTTATTCTTATTTCTCTTTCAGTCTGTTTAAATGTTTAGGGATAATTCTTAATGCACATATAATTACAGGTATACATTTCACTCACACTTTCTGTAGACTCTCTAACGCAAGAGTTGGGTCCTTGTATTTTACTATTTTCCTTATACTTCACAAATTAACTTTCTCACCATTTGGGACTGTAAAGTCAATTATCTGACACTTTCTATTCTCTTTGTCTATTATTACTATATCAGCGTCCATTACTCAGTCAGTCTGAAAGTTAACATCTCACAACATCGAATATTTCTTGCTTTCTAGCACTTTACAAAATTTATTTTCACGCCATTTATCAGTCTGTTCAAACTCTAGCTTTCTACATAACTCTCAGACTATTATTCTCCCCAGGGTATCATGTCCTTTCTTGTATACTTTCTTTGCTAGCATGCCGCATTCATTTACTTGGTTTCATTCACTTTCTTAACTATACTCGGTTTTGGGTGATAAAGCTATAAATAAAGAAGGAAGAAGAAAGAAGAAAGAAACAGCGGTGAATTATATCTGTGATCTTCGAGCAATCACAATACTGTAGAAGTTTCAAGAGAGGCTGTATTTTATCAAAAAGTTAGCGCTATAAAGACTGTGTGTGTGTGGTGGGGGGTCATACCATAGGCTTTCTTATAATCTATCCATGTTATTGTTAAACTTTTCTTTCTAGATCTTTCTTCATTTAGAACTGCTCTGTCAATATATAATACGAGGGACGTTCAATAAGTAATGCCTCTGACACACTTTCCATTGTTTGATCTAGCTGAAAGTTTGCATGTACAATCATTTATATCTCTATAGAGTAAGTGGCAAATTACAGCTATGAATTAATTGTGGTTTCTGTTTTACAGGTGTTTGAACCGAGTCAAATGTGAAATGGAGCCTGTTGAGTGTCGAGCAGTGATCCGGTTTTTGTATTTGGAAGGACGCACACCACGGGGGACTTTTGATGAAATGAAAGTAACTTATGGTGATGATGCCCCATCATATGACCTTGTAAAACGCTGGCATCGTGAATTCAAACATGGTCGGAACTCTGTGGAAACAGCTCCCAGATCTGGTCGCCCCTTCTGCCATTGATGAGGCATCTGTCCGTCAAGTTGAGGCTGCCATTTTGGAAGATCAATGCATAATTATTCGCCAAATAGCCCATGAGGTCAAGATTAGAACCGGGTCTGTGGAAACTATCATTCATGACCATCTGCATATGCAAAAGGTGTCTGCCAGATGGATTCCCAGGTTGCTCACGCCTTTCCAGAAGCAAGAAAGCGTCGAGTGCTCGAGGGTGAATTTGGAGATGTACCAAGAAGATGAGTCAAAATTTTTCAAAAGACTGATTGCACAGGATTAGACCTGGGTCCATCACGATGATCCAGAGACCAAAGCCCAGTCAATGCAGTGGAAGCACCGTGACTCACCCCCTCCAAAGAAGGCAAGGGTGCAGCCCTCCGCTGGCAAGGTCATGCTCACAGTCTTCTGGGACCAGGACGGAGTAGTGTTGACAGATTTCCTGGCAAAGGGTACCACAATTGCAGGAGCCTATTATGCTTCCCTTTTGAGGAAATTAAGAGAAGTTATCAAAATCAAGAGGCGGGGCAAGATCAGCAAAGGCATCCTCCTCTTGCAGGACAACGCTCCGGTCCACAACTCGCTTGTCGCCAGATCAGAAGCACAGGCGTATGGCTATGAACTCCTCCCCCATCCCCCTACTTTCCTGACCTTGCACCCTCTGATTTTCACCTCTTCCCAGTCATGAAGTTGTTTTTGAAAGGAAAGCGTTTCCCAGATGATACAGCCTTGATTTCTGAAGTCACGTTGAGGTTGGAGGCCCAAGGTGGGTTCTTCTACAAAAACGGTCTCCAGAGCTGCATCAAACAATGGGAGAAATGCGTAACTCTGGGTGGTTCCTATGTAGAAAAAGACTAATAACTGTGCCAAGTTTCGTTGCTCTACTGCTATGGAAAGTGGGTCAGGGGCATTACTTATTGAACGCCCCTTCGTAAATCGTGTTTTCCTCTAGACTTCTTGCAGCCTTCTGGTTGTAAATTCTGGCTCGTAACTGCTTTCAGAGAGCACTCCTTTTTAACAGCTTCCACACAAATTGTAAGCGAGTGATTGGTCTATAATTACTAAGTCCTTTACCCTTGCCTTTATCTTTGGTAAGGAATATTGTTCTCCCTCATCAAATCTGTTATTACTCATCCATTCAGGGCATCCTTAAGCTGTTTCCCTATTCTCCCATGTAAGTTATTGTTGTTTCTGCGTTGTTGTCGCTGTTGTTGTTGTTGTTGTTGTTATTATTGGTGTTGTTGTTGTTGTTATTGTTGCTGTTGTTGTTGTCGTTCTTCTTCTTCTTCTTCTCTTCTTCTTCTTCTTCTTCTTCTTCTTCTTCTTCTTATTATTATTATTATTATTATTATTATTATTATTATATTATTATTATATTATTATTATTATTATCATTATTATATTATTATATTATTATTATTATATTATTATTATTATTATATTATTATTATTATTATTATTATTATTATTATTATTATTTGCATCAGTTTTGCCGGAGAGGAAAGCATAGTCTTTAAGATTCCCCACCTACATTACAATTTGATTGGACAAAAAAAAACTGGGTATACACAGGTCGAATTTTACAGGAAATCTTTGGTAGCATGAGAAATGGGTTCTCTTCGAAAGAAACTGCAAAATCATTCACTTCATTAAATGCCCTGATGCTGTATAGTTGTAGTATTAAGCCGTGATCCATATTAGATCGCTCATTATAAAATATAATTATTCAGGTTTTGAGCAATTGGTGTATTATTTTACACATTCTTAATAACAGAATCGAAAGAGAAATTCGATTGTAAATGACCTAAAACAAATTTACATATCAGCAGTGTATCATATATGCAAAATAATGAACAGATTAACGTTAATCAGCAGAGTTTAAATAGGTAATTAACAAACCAAATGTCTTTCTAATTGTCTCTAAAATTAAATGAAACAATAATTTGTGAACGAACAGAGCTGTCGGAGCTGATGGCCAAGTCCAATCCAATTCAACCTGTATTGATTAGATTGTTAGCAAATTTCGACTAACAGTAATTACTGGAAGTATTTTAGGATTTTTGCATTCTTTACATATATAATACGTACACCATACAACAATACCCTGCAGAGTGAGATGAAATTAAGAGTATGATAACATTCTCTATATGTTACTTAATGTGGTTATAACGTCAGAAGCCATTACCCTACGGCATTCGCCTTGTAATAGCATCTATCAGAAACGGAGGCGTATCATCATCGTTAGCAATGCAGCACAAATGCGAAGACATATTGTATCTGCCAATTACACTGCCGCTGCTGACACTTCTCCTATGCTCTTCATATGTCTGCGCTTTTTGAACAGCGTACGTCTATCCGCGTTGCTTTCTCAAAAGTAACGCAGTGTTGTGGCTTTCTTACGGGATATCCGCATTAAGCAAGATATACAGCATGCTATTTTGAATACATACTGCTTACATTGCTAATAATGAATTTCAAAATGCAATCTAAGCGGCCCGGTACGAAATGATTCGAAGAATGGCTGGAGTCCACTGCTGAAAAGAGGAATTGTTTTTACAATGAACTGCTTAATAAAACTAAAGTTAAAGGCGTAGGAGTGGCTGTGTGGTAAGTAGCTTGCTTACCAAGGATATGGTTCCGAGTTCAGTCCCACTGCGTGGCACTTGGCACGTGTATTTTACTATAGCCTCGGGCCGACCCAAGCCTTGTGAGTGGATTTGGTAGACGGAAACTGAAAGAAGCCCGTCGTATATATATATATATATATATATATATATATATATGCATGTGTGTGTGTCTATGCGTGTGTATGTTTATGTGTCTGTGTTTGTCCCCCTTCCAACATCGCTTCTCAACTGATGCTGGTGTGTTTACGTCCTTCAGTGTATTTGTTCAACGCAGCATCGGCTAAATCCACGCAAATGAAGGAAGTCTGCAGAAGCCATCGGTATGTACATACGTTTTTGTTTTTTTCTTTATTGCTCACAAGAGGCTAAACTTAGAGTGGCCAAACAAGGACAGACAAAGGGATTATGTCGATTATATCGACCCCAGTGCGTAACTGGTACTTATTCAATCGACACCGAAAGGATGAAAGGCAAAGTCGACCTCGGCGGAATTTGAACTCAGAACGTAACGGCAGACGAAATACCGGTAAGCATTTCGCCCGGCGTGCTAACGTTTCTACCAGCTCGCCACGTCTTTGTGCTTGGCCCCTTCCAACACCACTTGACAGCGGGTGCTGGTTAGCATGCAAGTTCATAACTTAGCGGTTCTGCAAAAGACACTGACGGAATAAATACCAGATTAAAAATATGTAGTAGGGTCACTTTTGACGAATACTAGAATGCGATGTTCCAGCATGGCCGCTGCCCAATGACTGAGAAAATCAAAAGAGTAAAGCATTGCATGCAATTTTAAGGAGCCAACATGATTTGCAGGCATTCGGCTGACTTATACTCTTCTAATTTTAAGTTTCCATGCACTTAATATAATTTTATGAATGAGCAAATTATTCTGACAATACGCATGTCAGTTTGTGTGCAACTTTTTGTTCAGTATCTAATATGCCTAAAGTGAAGGATATACTATTTTTTATACGTGTATTTTGCATTCTATGTATTAGTATATTTACTATTGAGAGCAGAATTTGTCTGCCTCTATCCCCGTGTGAATTAACCTGGGTGTGTTCTTTTTATGTCAATGTGTGCATTGATGCTTGTATAATCTTTGGTATTAGTGTGTTTTGAGTGCTGTGTGCACGTATATGTATGCATGTATGTATGTGTGTGTGTGTGAAAATTTTAGGCCTCTTGTGTGAGTGTTTTCTTTAAATCTCTTAATATTTAAATGTATGTATACATATCTGGAAGACAATTATTTCTTCTGTAGCCTTAGTATATGCATATATAAATTTAAGCCATAACCGTTGAAAATTGGTTTGTAAATCTATTACATGAAACAACAATTAAATTTATATTATTGGTACAGAAAAGGGAAATTACACAAAAAAAAATAGAGGAAAAATAAATCAAAAAGAAACATAAACATGAAGCAAAGCCACACCCTTATTTAGTAAACAGCTTGGAATTGACATTTTTGAGCAGGTGTCGGCATCTGATTCCTGAATGTGTTATCATCACGTAAGCATTTCCACATACATCCAACCCTTGTCTCTTCTATCCTTCGTTGTAAAACCATCGCAGCTGGAATCGTATAAATGATCATATTCTCTGCTAGTTATAGGCGTTAACTGCCATTAAAATATGTTTTATCTAATTAATACAAATATACTGTGATTATTATCATTTTAGCCGTGGTATTATTAGTGTTGCTATTATAGGATTTTATGTGGTATAATCGTTAGAACATGAGCAAAAAGTACCTTGTTTTTCTTACATTCCCATCGTATTTCTTTCTCAATATTCACGAAGTAAACTTTGACATTTATCCAGCTAAGGTCCGTAAAATAAATGCCATCTATGTAATAGAGTCTGCAAACTTGCAAAATAGCAGTGTAGTTAACAGGCACGAAAGTAATTCATTTGATATAAAACCACAGAAAGGCACTCGAAAAGAGCTCTCGCTGAGCCTCTAAAATGTCAAATTACAATTAATTTTGAACTAAGTAAGCGGCCTTCAATTTTCTTCATTATAATTTTGGCAGTGACAAGTTAGGCATATGATTTTAATGAGCAAATATGCTTGGTTACGGATTGAACTGGAAGCAAGGATCTTTCTATGAGATAGTACGTAGAAGTATGAAAAGGCCCTGGGTTAGTGGGTAATGTCTGTCAAGATAGTGTAAATTAAAATACGCCGCATCTCTGATCAAAAAGTACCAGATACAAACATAGATTGATAACAGTATGGTTGGTTCAAACAAGAGTGCCAGTATCGTTAATAGTTATCCGGACGAAAACTTAAATGAAGCTAGCTTCGATGGTTGTGATGATGTTAGGGCACATTTCATCGTAAACAGAAATATTATTTTAGAAAACGCCATGTATTTCATTAAGTTTATTGGGTAATTTGAACGCTGGAACTGATGAGAATTCAAGTAAAAATATTGGATGAGATAGGCCATATAGGATCATTTCTGAATTCTCCTCAGCAGAATTCATCCACTCGTAGAGAGCTTTGAGCGGGTATAGAATAGGTAAATTAAAAGGAGAGCTTCTGAAATATCAGATCCAAGAAAAAGCCACTCCCTTTTTTATGTCAGGAAATATTTTCTGTTGCCTGCAGTGAACCTAAAATTGATATCGGTGAAGTATTCAAAATAGAGTAGATATGTATATGGTAGATGTGTATTATATAGAACAGCGCATCTAGGTATGTAATGGTGAATTATACAAACCAGAGTCAGTATTGTACCGGAGATGTTTTTCTGTGTCCCACTATGATATTTAACTGAGAATGTAAATCATGAACGTATGAGAAATTGTAGAAATATTGGTTGTTTTTTGATATGAAGAAAAAGAAGTTGTGGATTAGTCGAATTAACAGTGTCTACAACTATAACGTTGTTCTAAATTTGCTATATAAATATTTTGATAATATTTACAATAACTGAACGATTTTGATTAACAGATTTACAAAAAAAAAAGTTTTGGAGAAAAATAGTAAACAAATTGATAACACTGTAAAATGAATAATTGAATAATTACCAGGTTTAATACATAAGGAACACGGTCGCTTCGTTCGACTAAAATTCTTCACAGCTGTTTCCCAGCATGGTCGCAGTCTAAAGAAGGAAACACGAACTTCGTGAGTAAAAGATCAAAAAATGAAAATAATAAGTTACGTTTATATATTCGGTTTGCAAATTTTGGATGTGAATACGTGTGTTGAAACGTATATTGTTGTATTTGGAGATGGTCATGTTGCCAGGTAAGCCAATAAAAACAAACGCACTATAGATTTGGTGTACATTTGCTTCAGCTTTATTTCATATTAACTGTATTTCGGCCAGAGTACTTTCGTCACACTTCTGTGACCTCATCAGTGGTCCTTTGCTTTCTTATTTCTTTTTTGTATGTGTCTTTCCTTACTAAGGATCAGCTATTTTGTCTCATCCTTTGCAAGGAAAGACACACATAAAAGAGAAAGAAAGCAAAGAACCACTGATGAGGTCTCAGAAGTTTGACGAAATAACGGTAACCGAAATAATATCATTTAGTCAGATACAAATGTCTTTCAGTGGAAAGATAAACCAGCAAAGTTCTCTCGCACACATATTCTATTATACATAATTTGAAAGACCTGAAGTACTCTAATGAAATAATTCAGTAGGCAAGTACAGCTACTTTGGTACATGAAACAATATTGTGCTCAACATTATTTCTAAAACTTGCTTTCCTCACTAACATATTCTATCAGATATAATTGACTCTGTTATAATCTATTGCCGTAAGGCAAAAGGACTAAGACAATCTTTCAGCATACATTCATGTATTTGGTCTCAAGTGGACTGGTTTCTGAAATGAAATCATAGCCTAACCCTCGTCAGTACGCGTTACCATGAAAAAGAGCCCCAACCTGTCGGTTGCAACTGATTCTCTTTGCGCCGAAATCTTGGCAGCTACCAGGGTGAAAATAATTTCAATACGGAGAAAATAATTCACGAGAAAAATAATACCCGAAAAAATAATTTTCGAAGTTACTCTTGACTCTTTTATTATCTAGTGTAGCAATTTAATAATGATAATAACAGAATCAATAATATAGGCGATTGCATCCCTCAAAAAATCATTAAGTAACTGAAGGATTAAGGTTAAGCAAAGGACATACTAAGTATGTCTAACTGTTTCGTTTTTGTATTTGGTTTGCAAGGTTCTTTATGTGAATTCATCTGTTGAAGCGTATTTTATTGTGCATAGGACAAGTCATTCTGTTTAATGTCTTATTAATTAACACACTTAATGGTTCGATTTCCACTCATTTACTCATTTTTTTTCTAAACTTTTCGCTACTTCTACGTAAAGAAAAAATAAATATGTTAGAAAAAATGAATAAGTAAATGAGTGGAAATCAAACCGGTGTGTGTGTTAATTGTTAAGGCAATAAACAGAATGACTCTCCCTAGACAAAATAATATGATATATATATATATATATATATCTATATATATATATATATATACATATATACACGCATATACATATATAAAAATTCACATATATATTTACATACATATCAAAACATACACTAACACGCACACACGCATGTAAGGATATTTTCAGTGGATATGTGTATTCGTATAAGCACAATACATTAATTCTTCGTTTCATAATTCTTTATGATGTTTTGAAGAGTGTTTCAAAGCTATACGTATTCGAGCGTTATATTTTCTTACTTTGATGTTGGGGTTGAAATGCAGAATCACATAAATATGTAGAATGAAGCGAGACAAAACCGCCATTGACATTTGAGGAAGTGTGGAAAAGTGTGCACTCACATTTAACAATGAAAAATTATATTAAAAATCCATTTAGTTCGCTTTTGTAAAGTCAAGTATGTGACTAGAATAATATGAATTTTAATAAGATTTCAAAGAAATCTGCTTCACCGTCCTATCTTTAAAAATGAAATAATTGTTGACGGTAATTAATTCATACTTGTCGATTTCTAGTAATTATATCTTATTTGCCAAGATATTTTACTTCAAGTACCCAATGATTTATTTTGATCTATATAATGATATTAAACATTAGATAATTGTTATCGAATACTTATATATAAATAGATTCAGTTTAAATGCATCTTTTTTCCTACTGCGTGCGTGTATAAGATTATTTTCTTAAACACGCCTCAGTTTTAAGCTTCAATGAAAAAATATTATATGCGTTATTTCCAAAAGCATTTCATCTCCGTTATTCTTCTGAAATGAGCAACACCAAATCTTAGTAACAGAAACTACGCCGTGAAATGTCTTTGTTTCCAATAAAAGTATATCACTAGGTTTTAGAAGGTTTCTACTGATTTCAATGGAAGTTTATTTTTTCTTTATAGCCCACAAGGAGCAAAACATAGAGGGGACAAACAAGGACAGACACAGAGATTAAGTCAATTACATCGACTCCAGTACGTAACTGGTACTTAATTTACCGACCCAGAAAGGATGAAAGGCAAAGTACACCTCGGCGGAATTTGAACTCAGAACGTAACGGCAGACGAAATAGCTAATTCGTTACTGTCAACAAGGGGCTATACACACAGGGGACAAACAAGGACAGACAAACGGATTAAGTCGATTATATCGACTCCAGTGCGGAAATGGTACTTAATTTATCGAAAGGCAAAGTCAACCTCGGCGGAATTTGAACTCAGAACGTAACGGCAGACGAAATACCGCTAGGTATTACGCCTGGCGTGTTAACGCTTCTCCCAGCTCACCGCCTTTGCTACTGATTTCAATGGAAGACTCCCAATACTCACCTGAATGTTTAACAAGAATTTTATTTTTTCACCAGTTTGCTAATAAACAGTTAATGAACGCAGAAGTGATGACTTTGAATAAAAAAAACATCGATTGTCTATGAAATAATTAAGTACATATTCAAGAAATGAACATACGCGCTAACAGAAACACACAGGCATACATTCATAAACATGCGTGTGTCTGTGTATATATATATGTATATATGTGTGTGTGTGTGTGTGTGTGTGTGTGTGTGTGTGTGTGTGTGTGTGTGTACTCGTTAATACAATCCCTAATTACAGACAAGTAAAGAGATACAAACAAAACATCTAAGCTTTCGCAAGAACCCGTAATCGGTAACGAAGTACGTTGAATACACGATATACATTGGGGAAACAGCATGTTGTATATAATTTCCGTTTTCATGTTTCTGCTGAGAATATCAAATATCATATGCGCGTGTTTGTTTGCATAAATATGAGTGTGAATATATATGTTTGCTTTTATTCATGAAATTTAAATTTAGTATTTGCGAATTTAAGAGTAAAATAGGAATATAATTGCATACTAAAATCATAGAAACCATTTGTGACAGTACAAACTTCTATGCTAGCTATTATGTGAAAGTGTCTGCGACAGACTTCCTCTTCAGAAATTACTGCTTATTTTATGAAATTATTTGAGAAATAAAATTATTTGTCTAACAGACGAAAGTATTCGATGTTTTTGCAACCCTTTGTGCGTAGACTGCAAACAGTTCATTTCATGTGAAGTGTTATATTTATTATAAAAGTAATTAAATTTTCCTTATGAAAGTTTCTAAATTGTATAAACTCAATTTTATTTAACGAAATGTGCTGTGAGCAGAATAGGTAAATATTAAACATAGTTACTAGGATTATAAGAACACACCTGTTGAGTTTCGTTACCGTATCGATGTATATATTATCAATCATAAAATCTTGAATGGGATTTACTGAAACGCACTCTTTATAACAAACTACGAATAAGAATTTAAAGCCACCTCTTTTGTGTATAAAAACGTACACTAATTTATATTGACTGTGTGGTAAGTAGCTTGCTTACCAACTACATGGTTCTGGGTTCAGTCACACTCCGTGGCACATTCAGTGGATTTGGTAGACGCAAACTGAAAGAAGCCCGTCGTATATATATATATATATATATATATATATATATATATATTATATATATATATATGTGTGTGTGTGTGTGTGTGTGCGTGTGTATGTGTGTGTGTGTGTGTATGTGTGTGTGTTTATGTGTGTGTGTATTTGTGTGTCTGTGTTTGCCCCCCCCAACATCGCTTGACAACAGATGCCGTTGTGTTTACGTCCCCCTGACTTAGTGATTCGGCAAAAGAGACCGATGGAATAAGTACTAGGCTTACAAAGAATAAGGCCTGGGGCCGATTTGCTCGACTAAAGGCGGTGCTCCAGCATGGCCGCAGTCAATTTCAGTCAGCCAAACACGCACACAAGGTTTTGATCGGCTCGAGGTTATAGTAGAAGACATTTACCCAAAGTGCCACGCACCGGAACTGAACATGGTATCATGTAGTTGGGGTGCATGCTTCTTACCACACAGCCACGACTACAGGTGTAAATTTAGGATATATACGTATCCTTATTTTACGTTTGTAAGGTAGGCATTAGAATATGTGTTATGTGTGGGATCTCATATATATTGATGAGCAGCATCACTTGGATGTAACACTTCCATGGAATGATGTACTGGGTTTAGTTCCGGTTCCATACATGTTATTCACATTATATAAATTATGAATCACAATCGACATGACCTCACATCCTGGGGTCGGTATTACTGATCAATTACTGTCAACTGGTGTCCACATAAATTGTCAATGATTTGATTACATTCATTCTAATGAGAATCAAGTTTTAAAATATTGCTATTACAACAATTAGAACAACAAGAACAAGAACAAAAATAAATGACGTCTGGCCCGCTAACCTTAACAAGATTGTAATATGAAAATAAAACCTCCTCCATTCATGTTTTTATCAATTACATTAACTCGTAATGATAACAATGGGATCAACAAAATAAAAGCAGCTTTGATGTCGACCATTATGACGGTGAAAATGTGAGTAATGATGAGGACGACCTATAATGATGTTTACGGGTGGAAATATGAAATTTGAGCTAATCCGCTACTACTGACGTAATCAGATAGGAATTTGACACGTTTAGTAGCACGCTTGATCAATCATTTAAGACAACCATTCCAATGGACCGAATTATATCCTATTAATTTTGATTTTAAATATTTTTCCTGTTTTCCGCAAAATTGTTAAGTGAACGATTTAATTAAATTGATAATCGTTACAAAGAAGTCAAATAAAATTAATAGTGGGATTTCATTTATATTATCATTCTACAAAATGAATATGCCGATCATTTAGTCTTTCTGTGAATTACTATTGGAATAAGATGGCAAATCCTTTACCATCAGCTCACTGGTGATCGTAGCTATTATCAGAAAGCGGAAATATATTTTGCAACTGTTACAATCTCATTTTAAGATAGCGTGTGTGTGCAGGTATGCACGCACGCGTACATACCGGTATAAATACAGAAACACACACACACACACACGTATTTATATATGCGTGTATATATATATATATATATATATATATATATATATATATTATATATATATAAGAATTTCTTGCGGAATGTGATAAAAGAAACCAAGGCTGTGTAGATATTAGAACATTTATAAATAGGTCTTACAGCTGTTTCCAGAATATTTATTTATTATATCCCGTCATCGGAGACGGTGTGAGAGGATGGTTAAGCAATAGTTAATTTAGATAGAATACAAAATTGAGAGTGAGGTGGAGGAAAGAAAATAGATGTGAGATATGTAGGGATATTGCAATTGTAGATCCATTTTTTAGGCAGAATGGTATATATGTAAGATTCCAATACTTTATGAGTAAAATCGAACAGTATTTAAAATTTGTCATTCCAAGTATAGAGTTTATACACAATGTATACACAATGTACATATGTATATATATATATGTATATATATATATATATATATATATATATATATATATATATATATATATATGTATATATATATATATATATATATATATAAGGGTGGAAAGGAACACACGAGTTGATATATATGAAAAAACAAGTCAAAAATAGAAAATGCTAAGATGATTTTATAGTGAATCTTTCAGTACCGGTTTCGGTCATTTTGAGACCTTTTCAACTGTAACGATTAAATAATTAAATTTAGAAAAATTAGAAGAAAAGTTTTTTTAAAAGAATATTTCTGTAGTAGTGTTCAGATATAAGTAGCATTCTGCCTTTCTCTGACTCCCTTGTTTGCACTTGTGTGTTCGAGGTCGTTTTGAGTTCTTGGTAAGATAGGTGAAGAATAATGAGGCTGATGTGGAGAGGGGGTGGGGAAATCTGGGAATGCCTTAATGGTCGTATTTTGAATGGTCAATGGCTGACAGTAGTCGCAGTTCAATTCAGGAATTGTTTATGGAATTTGCGTAGGCGTTATACTGAAAGACATTAGTGACAAGGTTAAGGGTTGGAAGGTGGAGAAGTAGAAGAAGAAGATGACGATGTTGATGATGATGATGATGAAGAAGAAGAAGAAGAAGGAGAAGGAGAAGATGGTGGTGATGATGGTGGTGATGATGATGACGACGATGATGATGATAATGATGATGATGATGAAGAAGCAGAGGAAGCAGAAGAAGAAGAAAAAAACAGAAGGGAGAATATGATTGGGTGTAAGTATAGCTGTGATGGGGCTGATTAGTAATGGATTCTATGGAGTGTAATATTTGTGTGTGTATATATTTCTTTTATTCTAAAGTAGAGGGACAACGGTTTACAGTGAAAATCAACTTCACATGTGCTTCGGAGAACCTAATATACTCACTAGCCTGCTCCGGGTGTCAAGAGCAGTACATAGGCCAAACAAAAAATGGTTTGCGTAAACGAATGGCCCTGCACAGATCCCATATAAAAATTCCCCAAAACAGAAAAATAGCTTTTAGACAACACATAGATACTTGCGCCAACAAAAAAACACCAAACTTCAGAATTTTCCCCCTCTACCAATTTAGGGACGATACAACCTCGAGACAACGAATAAGTAAAGAAAATCTCTTTATTACAAAATACAAGCCACTTCTTAACGGGTCTACGACAAACAATTAATATACCTCAACTTTAGAATAAAAGAAATATATACACACACAAATATTACACTCCATAGAATCCATTACTAATCAGCCCCATCACAGCTATACTTACACCCAATCATATTCTCCCTTCTCTGTTTTTTTCTTCTTCTTCTTCTTCCTCTTCTTCTTCATCATCATCATTATCATCATCATCGTCGTCATCATCATCACCACCATCATCACCACCATCTTCTCCTTCTCCTTCTTCTTCTTCTACATCATCATCATCATCAACATCGTCATCTTCTTCTTCTTCTTCTACTTCTCCACCTTCCAACCCTTAACCTTGTCACTAATGTCTTTCAGTATAACGCCTACGCAAATTCCATAAACAATTCCTGAATTGAACTGCGACTACTGTCAGCCACTGACCATTCAAAATACGACCATTAAGGCATTCCCAGATTTCCCCACCCCCTCTCCACATCAGCCTCATTATTCTTCACCTATCCTACCAAGAACTCAAAACGACCTCGAACATACAAGTGCAAACAAGGGAGTCAGAGAAAGGCAGAATGCTACTTATATCTGAACACTACTACAGAAATATTCTTTTAAAAAAACTTTTCTTCTAATTTTTCTAAATTTAATTATTTAATCGTTACAGTTGAAAAGGTCTCAAAATGACCGAAACCGGTACTGAAAGATTCACTATAAAATCATCTTAGCATTTTCTATTTTTGACTTGTTTTTTCATATATATATATATATATATATATATATATATATATGTGTGTGTGTGTGTGTGTGTGTGTGTGTGTGTGTGTATGTATGTATATGTATGTGTATATATTAATGTAGGATTGAGGGATCGAGGAGTAGTTTGAACCAATTCATAGTAAATACTTAAAAAATCAAATCATTTATTGAGACGGAAGGTTTGGGAAATTTTTCCTACCGGAAAACGATAAGCTAAAAAAGTGTTTCTTTTCATATTCCATAGTAGGCGACTGGGGTTGCCGAGTGGGCGAATAAGAGTACACAAATTACGGAATGGACTAGGGAAGATCCGGGCAACATATTTCATGTGTGTGTTTGTGTGTGTGTGCGTGTGTATGTGTGTGTGTGTGTGTGGTGTGTGTGTGTATGCCTGTGTGTCTGTGTGCATGTATGTATATGAATAACTGGAGTGACAACATGAAAGCGAATTAACAAAATATTTCTTAAACACAATATAGATTTTGGTAGTCATATATTTACAGTGGGTATGTTGAGAAGTCATATAATTGATATATAGACATAGAAATTTTTTGATGCAAATTTCTTCTACATCCGTGTTGATTTTAATGAAGGATATGTTATTTATGCATGTAGAATTCAATTTCGTATTTTATTCAGTTTCTATCCGCGTGTTAATTTACAACGCCATCTGTCATACACCGAATATGTTTCCTCTCGATAATAACACGTTTTCTATGTTTTGCATCGACAAGTGCAGATTAAAATACTATGTTAATGTTTAGAAAGATTGTACCAAATGAAAAATTACTTTTTAATAGTCTTTGTCTAATTCTGAAAGCTTGAATATCTTTAACAACTGGTTGTCATATTGTAAACATACAATGTGTATATACCTGTTATATAAATTATACTGAAAAATCTTTTTTTCTGTTCAAGGCACCAGGCCTGAGATTTTGGAGAGGGGGCTAGTCGATTAAACCGACCTCACTACGCAACTGGTACTTAATTTATCGACCCCAAAATGATAAAAGGCAAAGTCGACCTCGCCGGAATTTGAACTCAGAATGGAAAGAGAGACAAAATACCGCTATGAATTTCGGCCGGAGCGCTACGATTTCTGCCAGCTTGCCGCCATTTTCAATTGTTTGCCCCAAGGGCAGCTTGGTGGGGCGGGATTAAGTTGAATAGATCGACCCCAGTGTTTCAGTGGTACTTAATTTACGACCCCGAAAGGCTGAAAGGTAAGTCGACCTCGCCGGAATTTGAACTCAGAATGGAAAGAGAGACAAAATACCGCTATGAATTTCGGCCGGAGCGCTACGATTTCTGCCAGCTTGCCGCCATTTTCAATTGTTTGCCCCAAGGGCAGCTTGGTGGGGCGGGATTAAGTTGAATAGATCGACCCCAGTGTTTCAGTGGTACTTAATTTACGACCCCGAAAGGCTGAAAGGTAAGTCGATCTCGGCGGAATTTGAACTCAGAACATAAAGACAGATGATATACCGCTAATCCCATCTAGTAAACCCCGTTCCCAGCTTCTAAGTAAAAATGATGCATTGGAGTAGTAGCCTCAACATCAGCGTAGTTGACAGTGTCCGCAAGAAGAATTTTGTAACGGTTCCCACCAACCTTGACGTATATAGAGTTTGTGTTTTCAGCACACTCCTTTATGGTTGTGAGACATGAATCATCTGTTCCTGACGAGACCAGCGTTTCCATTCTTTCTTGCCGCGTAAATTAAGACGGATACTTAACGTTAAGTGAATTGATCAAATGGCCAACAATGAACCAGGCACGCAGATATAAGATTCATGGTTCTACCTGCACAATGGTACCTCTGTTAGCTTGGCCATATATGCTACATGTCAAATAGAATGATCCAAAAGGCCTGCTACATGGTTATCTAACCGCCAGTAAAAAAATCGTAAGAGCGATATTCTTTGCACAAGAGGCACATGTTTCTTTATACGAAACTTGGTAAATATCATAATATTGCCTTACAAACCGAAGCGTCATTTCATTAATATTAATTCTTGTTATTTATTTTCTGTAGCAACAGTACCTAAATTTATTTTCAGAACGAATGCTCCTTTCCTTTGAGATGATTACCAAGACATAAAAACTAGAAATATGAAATAACTTGTAGCTACATTACCAGCAAATAACTACGGGATCATTCCTTATATGGACAAAATAGCTCAATTTTACAAGAAAGTTATAATCGGTTGGTTCAACTACATTACATATCGGATGTCTTAATTTCCCAAAACCAACGGAATAGAAAACATTAAACTTAGATTTTATTGTGAAATTTTAGAATATAGAATATATAATTCCGGAAGCAAAGAACAACATATTAGTGGGCAATGCTAAGATGCATTCGTTTTTAGTGGGCAACGCTAAGATGCTAACAATATTAGTGGGCAATGCTAAGATGCATTAGCTCCACGTTTTAAATGGAACTAAAACTGTGTCAAATCTCTCTATATATAAAGCTGATGTTGTCTGTGTGTGGCAGGTTTGGTAGCCTTCAACTAATACTATCTCCTCCGAGATCCCGCGGCGCAAGTTGACCAAAATTAACAGTATGATAGAAGAAGGCTTTCTCTTCCGTCCGTAGAAGAAAAAATATTCAAATGGGACCATGTTAAGACCAACAGGTATTTAATCGAAAAGGTCCTTTTTTTCTATGAAAATCCCTATTTTTTACTATTTTTTGACTGCTGTGTCGCCATTTTTCGGTGTATTTCAACCAGAAAAATGTTCACTTAAAGAGAATAACAAGCTACATAATACCAAACTTTTGCTGTTCAAAAATTCCAATTCTAAAGGGTCGAAAGTAACTTGAGCAACGCCGGGGGCTACTGCTAGTAAGGAGATGAAAATGAAAATTTCGTCGTGCATGGTGCTGTCCTTACCTTGCAGTTAAAGTCTAGCCAATTACTAATTTCTTCTCAAAACGAATACTTCATGTAGTCTTGCGTGTATATTCGAGAAGAATTGGGAGCGCATACGAACAAATCCTCATAGCGTGTTTCCTACCGTTTCAATGAAGAAAAATTTGACAAAATATTCATTGAAATCTTGTTGCCTTTTGAGAATGCCATTACGCTAATAATAATAAACACACGCATAATGACCTTCCCAAAACACAACAAGGTTTCTTTCAATAAACAAATTCACACCAAGAATCTCGCAAACAGAATACAGAAATCATTGACAGAAAAACAAATAAAAACAATGCATAAGAGTCCAGGATGGAATGTCTGTGTTGATATACGGAAGATCTATATGATCTCGAGAAGGGATCGTATAGAGAATAACAAATAACTAGCTATTACGAAATAAACTATACTCTATCCCACCCTTAACAGTCATATTATAAGCTGTATTTCAGTAGTAAACGCTATTGTAAAACTGAGTATAAATGATGTGGGAGTGTGTGAAGATTTATGTTTTTCGGTCAGCACGTAACCTGAATCGTTGCTTTTCCCCAGTTGAAGTATTTGAATATTATGGATTTTCATTTACATCATAACTATACAAATATGATTCCATTCATGTATTCAAAACACTTATTCAGGGTAATGTCATATGTCTCTCCCTGAACAGTGAAAACAATTACTCCTAATAATCAATATTATACTGGAAAACGCCAAAACAAACATATTTTATCAAAATATAAATAAACCGCGTATGTATTTATTGCATTCAGAAAATATGTCAGTATGAAAAACTAATAAGTTTCACAATAAGTTTATAATAAATATATCCTTGTTTAATATTCATATTGTTAAAAGTTATAGCATACGACTGTAAAAGCCAAATAAAATTATTGCTTGCGTGTGAAAAGCATTGAATACTCGTAAACTGTTTCACTGTTTTGCAAAAACTATTTCGATCAGCAGAAAGAAACTAAATCTAAGTAGTAACCTAAATTTTCAGGACAAAAATCTACGACTTAATTTTTATATTATTTTTCTTCTTGAAGGGGCTGCGGCCATTCCGTTAAACTTTCATTTGTTTTATACTTGTAACATAACATTAGTTATCGTTATAGTAAATGTAATTTATTATTTGCGCTCCTCTTTATATTTACTACTTCTATTACAAAATATTGAAGGATATCTGAGAAAGATTTACTGTGGTTGGAATTTGTATTATAAATATCGATTCAAAATAAGTACACACGAAATCGTTGCTTTTATTGTCTTGAGTAGTAAAAAAAATATCTACAGAAAGAAAATCTTATTTGAAAACTTTATTTATTGATTGGTGAAAGGCAAAAGGCTACTTAAGAGGCAAGCAAAAATTGTAAAAAATATTTATACGACGATTTAGCCAGAAGGCATACAAGAGAGTTAACTGCATTACGTGACGAATTTCGGCATTATATATTTTCACTAAATCAACACCCTTCGGAAAGAAACCGGAGATAAATGAGTAAAACATAATGATATGCATCTTCATCCTTTAAAGAAAGATCGCGTTTAATAAGGTAATTAAAAAAAAAAAATAAATGTTCCCTCTCGAACCGTGCCAGTTTCAGTGGGGTAAAAAAAACCCCGTTCCCTCATTCTTTGCTAGCCGAGTTGAATGGAGCAACGTGAACTGAAGTGTTTTGCTCAAGGAAGCAACGCATCGCCCAGTCCAGTAATCGAAAATACAACCTCACGATCAGGAGTTCAACACCCTAACCACTAAGCCACGCGCCTCTACTTAAGTATATAAGATAATACTGTATTCTTATTTAGTTAAAAGATGTGACATAGAGCGATCGTTTTCAATAATAAATTCATTTGGTTAGTAGTAAAGCTGGCAAAAATTAAACCAACAAATTATTAATTCAGTTAAATGAGAGGTTGAAAACCAAATATAATGTAATTCATGTAAGTGTAGCATTAAACAAAGATGTTCAGGCACCTCACGAAACTTACAGAGAGGCAATCCCAT
>NC_043001.1:110935344-110960344 GCF_006345805.1 Octopus sinensis | reverse complement strand
TGTCCACAAACTTGTGAAATGAAAATAAATATATTTGCAGTAAATTTATATTTAGAAATCCGATTCATGTCTGTTGGTGTAGTTTGAGTTTTAATGATGTTTTTCGGTATTTTTGAAAACATGATACTGCACACACCAAACAATAACTCCCAATACGTATTTACGTATTTTCTTATATTTCTTTTGATATTGTCACAAAACCCTATATTCTCATTTTTTCGTGATAACGAAAAAAATTTTTTAAATCGCAGTTGTTAATTCTCGTGGATATTGCAGGTTTGTATTCATTAATCAAAGGTATAATAAATGGTGGCTACAGTCTCTATCATTCTGGTATAAAATACCCGGGGATATATTATAAATTTTTCTTTGATGTGTATGAATATAAGCTACGCATCGGTGTTGTATTCACTGGAATTGCATGCAGGTTGAGTGAACATAATGATTATTTTTTGGATCATAAAATAAATAGATTTTATTCTAAATAATACAGTAAGTCCCTAACTAAAGTATTTTTTTGCAGTTTTTTTCTATATTTTACGAATCATCCCGATTCACACATTCTGTTCTATATTGTAGATGCTGGTTGTGTCATGTTTTGTTTATTTGTTACTCAATTAATTCGCCATTGGAATCATATAAATCACATTGTACAAAGCTCACATATGACAAAACTGTAAGGGAATACATTACCATAAAACCTCCACAAAACAGTATTTTGTAATTTTCATATCTATCTTGAATATAAGATTAATATTAGATTATATTGACTGTGGTATTTGTTATGTTTTATATGATGCATCATACTTGTATATAATGGGTCCCTTATTTTCAACTCTCATGACTCCAAAGGCATAAGGCATAGCCTGGAAAATATTTGTTCATACCAGTGACTTTGAGATTCACAATCTGAAATGTAGTCCTTAAATTTGTAAAGAAAATTGTGCTGATCTGCCATGGAACAACCACATCGGTAAAGATATCGGAAATTACCCACATCTTGTTTCGGGAAGAAAGAGGGCTCACTGTCAGACTCAACTTTTAGGACTCCACATCATCAATTCACCATTTGGTCTATCAGGGCCTCAAGCCCGGAATTCCATGCAAGGGCAAGAAAATTATTTGACCTTTGTTGAATGTTATCCTACTGTGGCTGGTTGTATAGGTGGCCCCAATAACATTTTATGCCTCCGAACCTTAATATGTTAGATCCGCCACTATTTATGTATGAATATTATAGATCTCCCGCTCTGTGTACTCACTCTCTTTACTCTTTTACTTGTTTTAGTCATATGACTGTGGAGCACCGCTTTTTGTAGAGCACATCGACCCCAAGACTTATTCTTTTAAAGCCTAGTACTTATTCTATCGGTTTCTTTTACAAAACCGCTAAGTTACGGGGACGTAAACACACCAGCAAGGGTTCTCAAGCAATGCTGGAGAGACAAACACAGACACACAAACATATACACGCACACACACATACATATATACGACAGGCTTGTTTCAGTTTCCGTCTACCAAATCCACTCACAAAGCGTTGGTCGTCCCGAAGCTATAGTAGAAGACACTTGCCGAAGGTGCCACGCTGTGGTGATGAAGCTGTAACCATGTAGTTCGTAAGCAAGCTACTTACCACACAGCCACTCCTACGCCTATGTATGAATCTCTGCGTAAATGTACATGTTTTCCTATCATTATTTCTGTAATTTTTTGTACGATTTCATAAGTTTTTACGTTAGATACTTCAATATTTGAAACTTTCGATTTTCATTTCATTACATAGTAGTAAATTAACAGAACTTTTAGTTATTCCACAAGATCGCATCTGTTTTATCCTGCATATATGCAACTATTTATAAATATTACATAACCTTACTATATTAGAATTTCACTTGTAAGCTTCAGCATAAAACATAATACCTGCTTTTGAATTTTGTCACACGTTTCATTAATCGCCAGACATGATGTAAACAAATTCTAAGATGGAACCATATTTTATTGCCCAAAGAAAACTGCAATTGTGATAAATATTTTCAAGTCTTTTCTCGCTTATGTTATCAATGTTACAACTATGTGTCTTTTTTTTATTGTTTTCAAGGATATATTTAAAGGAAATACAAATAAGATTAAATATCAAACAGACCAAAAGACAATACGATATCAGATAAGAATGCAAAAGTTATTGTGAGTTTGGCGACAAAGAACTGGTAATGAAATTGTGCATTAGAAGACAGTGAATTACTGACTTCTATATTTAGAAATATATATTTTATATATTTCTCATTCGGGATACAGAAGTAAATATTACAATCAAGCCATCTATATGTATGTATGTAAGTATGTATGTATGTATGTATGTATGTATGTATGTATGTATGTATGTATGTATGTATGTATGTATGTATGTATGTATGTGAGTATGTATGTATGTATGGATGTATGTATGCATGTATGTATGTGTGTATATTTAAGCTCTAAACATATGCTGAACAGATAAGGTTTAGAGAATGTACATAAATTTATATACGTGAATGATTCTCTTTTTAGCCAGTTGAACCTCTTCATATTAAGTTAACAAATCAATGAAGGAAGGAATGTTTTTACGTCCATTGTTAATATCTTGTTAAAATGTAATCTGCAGTATTTCTGTATATACCTACCTAAGTACGTTTTCGTTGCAAAAAAACATACTGACTATATACAGAGACACATATCTTATATGTAGGTACATACATACATACATACATACATACATACAAACATACTTACATACTTACATACACATACGCACAGAGACATACACACACACTCCTATACGAAGACGACGTGGATTCAGGCTCTCGAGTCATTAACTCTACAGATTGCTGAAAGTCTCTTTTGTAGCATTAATTGATCTATGTGTGTAAATCATATGTCAAAGGACGCCAGTGTATGAAGATATTTTTAAGTGATGTGTATATGTGCGTTTCTCTTTAATCAATTATATTACGGAAGCGGAATTCAAACACGTCTTCGTAGAGTTAAGCAATAATGATAAAATTGTTTTCCGTTAAGTGATCTTTAAGTAAGTCTAATTTCGCTTTCTTTCACAAGAATATAAGGTAAGATGAATTTATTCTAGCTTCCATTCATTCTAAGGAAGTATTTTATTGGAAATTATTCCAGTCCTCAGTCGCTCTTCTATAGATTTCACATATAACCACACTTTCCTTGTTAATATTTTCTACCTGAACGAACGCCCTTAAAGATCATTAATTTGCACCTTTGAACTTAGCGAAACCACTCTTTCTTGCTTTCGCATGCCCTTCTTCAAATTTCCTAGACCTACATAATCTATTTTCCTTTGTGTGTACGTAATATCACAAGTATAGATACGTATATATATATATATTATATATATATATATATATATATATATGCGTGTGTGTGTGTGTATATGTGTGTGTGCGTGTGTGTGTATATGTGTGTGTATATATATATATATATATATATAAGTATACTTTATTTAAAAGCAGCAGAAAATTCAACAAAACCTGTTACTCTGAGTTTCACGTTCCCGTTCGTCGGACAGTTTTCGCTAGAATAGAACCGATATGCCAATTCTGTCAAGACTAGTATAAACGCTACAACTTTAAAAATGGACTTTCAAATGACGGTCAATTTCGAGCTATAAACAAAAATGAGCTCCAAAATATATATATATAAAATTATAAAAGTCGAGGAAAAAACCTTACATCGAATCTTTGGTTAAAATACATATTGTCATTAATAAAGAAAATATAATTAATACATGGAAATTGAAATTAAAATATTAAAATGCATTAAAATATTATACAACAGCACATACTCATACTAAACTATACATATTTACATCAACATACACAGATAGATGTGCGCAGACCACATACATATTCAGACATATAAATACAAAACTAAAATATACACACAAATGCATGTACGCGTAAAAGAGAGAAGAAAAGAAAGAGAAAAAATATAAGCAGAAGAGAATTATGTGGAAAGCAGGAATGGATTAGAATGTCTAATCTAGCAATCTAGCTCGCATGCAAAATCACTTTATCCATATAGACTATAAGCTAAATTCATGGATGGGGAAGGGGCATTCTTATTTACAATATAAAGCTAAAGACATAAGTAAGGGAGGAGGAGGGGGTCGTGAGGTTACAGGGCTCTATACAAGTAACGAATAGGGAGAGAAAGAAAATATATGTAAGTATATATATAATTATGTATATTTATGTATATATATGTGCGTGTGTGTATGTATATATTATATATATATATATTATATATATATATATATATATATATATATATATATATATATATATATAATTATATATATATATATATATTAAAAATTAAAAGAAGAAATGAAAAAAGTAAAACACACACACTCTACATAGTTTTAATATAATTTTTAATAGATCGACCGGTTTCGCTTTCACTATTCATAATATTAAGATTTACTTATATGAATTTGTATTTTCTTAAGAATGACTTTCTTCGAGTTAATGACTTCACAAGTAGAAAAATAAGGGGAGGTAATTGGTTATCGTTAGTATTGTTATTGTTGTGGGTAAGGGAGGTCCTCATCTTATTTACCCAGACAGCACAACCAGCTCCCCAGCATTCCAAACATAATTGAGCACCTCAACAATTCATTCCAAGTAAGAAACCCAAACCAAGTTTTCCCAACCAGTTTACCCAGGCAGCAACCCCAACCTCCCAGCAATCACAATATAATAAATAATAATAATACTGATTTCATTAATAACAATAACAACAACAATATTAGCTTCTACCAACCAAATTGCAATGAACATTTTTTAGACAGAATGGAACGAATCAGGGACACATGTTGGAACAAAACTTACAGGAGAAACCGAAAGTAATTAACTTATGAAAGATAACTCTCTCCTTTCCACGGAGAGAGCTTCACAATTAAAACTAGTTTCACCTGTTCTTCTGAGAACCTAATTTATGTAATAACCTGGTCGGGATGTGGACACAAGCATATTGGACAGACACGTATGACTTTGAGACGGAAAATGGCTCTACATAAAGAGCAAATCCGTCTCCCGCAATACAGGTAAATTCCTCTCAGTGAACATATAGAAAAATTTCACAGTCTTCCCCTTCTACCAGTGCAAAGACACAATTTCTCCACAAAAGCTTTTAGATAAAGAAATAATTTTCATCGATAAATACAGAACAAGACTTAATATGCACGCATAACCAACTTTTGTCTTTTTTCATGTTTAAGTTCACGATTACATCACAGTACATAAATCCCTCACTAAACAAGTTTTTAGAAACTTTATATGTGTACATATATACTCCTGAAGAGTTATCTCTCTTACCCACACCAATAACAATAATAAGAATATCCAATTACCTCCCCTTATTTTTCTACTTGTGAAGTCATTCACTCGTAAATATCATCACACATCAAGAACAAAGATTAAGAAAATACATATTCAAATAAGTAAACCTTAATATCATGAATCGCGAAAGCAAAACTTGTCCATATACTTAAAATTATATTAAAACTATGTAGAGTGTGTGTATTTTACTTTTTTAATTTCTTATATATATTACAACTCACCACATTGAGGTAATCGAAATACCTACTGCACACGTCAAGGTCACCATCCCTCTTCCACATGCACATACATACTCTCTTATACACATGCACCACAACTTTATCATCTCCCCTTCTTCCTAGCTCCCTTGTGTGAGCCCTCTGTCCAGCATTCGCCATGATAGAGCGGTAGCCACTACACATTCTTTATTTTCTCTCCTTTTTCTTTCTGTGTTCCTTTCCTATTTAAAAAAAAAAAAAAAAAAAAAAATATATATATATATATATACAATTTTAAAATAGGATAAGATCTTCATAAGAAATTATCGAGTAGTTAGCGTGAAAAACCTCATAAGGGAAAAAATTACAAATTTTTCCCTTTAAACATATTTATTTACATTAAGGGCATTTCTATACATAAATGCCTCACGCTAGGAGGGAAGTCAAAACGAAAGTCATATATATATATATATATATATATATATATATATATATATATATATAAACGGTTAAGGAGGCAAACAAATAATGGATTTGATACAATTCTAAACTTAGGATGAGTTTCTTAATATCTGTGTGCGTAACGGAAATATACCCCAAGTGCAGATGATACCTGATAATCCAAACCGTACCAGTGCTTTACTCAACACATCAACAGCAATTCCCATACACCAATGAGTCCAAGATATTACATATTTACATTGGTATGTATAAAGCCTAAAGACCTAAATATCCATATGAGCACAAAGGAACAGGAGCAAATATACCATTACAAATGCATTTAGTAAAATGTCATATTCAAATCCATTATTCTATACAGCCTAATCTAATATCGACAATTTTAAGGATTAAAGGAGGCCTCGTAAATCAGTTTTGATATCAGCCACCGTTCAAAGAGAAACCATATTTATATGAAAATGACACAATTTTCACAGCAACACTTACATTCGAGGAAATGATAACAGCTCTATACCAGAGATGACTTGCTTTTGGAGCCGATCTATGAAGCCCGAAATATAAGGTTAAGTGAAAACTTCTCTTACATTTCCATTATCTGTGTTTTCATTCTCCTATATCAATTTGCCTTGTGTTTCTTTTCGAACAATTCTTGTCTCAAGTGTGAATGTGTGTGTGTGTGTGTGTTGTGTGTGTGTGTGGTGTGTGTGTGTGTGTGCGTGCGTAGCTTTTTAACTTTTACTCCACTAATACTCTACACTTCCCTCAAAAGAGATAAAATGAGTAACTAAGTTGCATGAGCTATATATGAACCCTGATGAAGTCCTACCACAATATATTTTTCGTGTTTTTCTTTTTTCTTCCTTCTCAAGCCACGCCTGGCTCATTAGGGCCGGTTTCCCGGTTTCCTTGGCGAATAGGTTCCCCACCTTGACGGGACGCCGGTCCATCGCAGGTGAGCTGCAAGATGCCGAAGGAAAGAGTGAGAGAAAGTTGTGGCGAAAGAATCAGCAGAAGTTTGCCATTACCTTCTGCCGGAGCCGCATGGAACTTGGATGTTTCGCTTATAAACTCACAAATTGCTCGGTCTGGAATTTGAACATTCGATCCCTCGACCGCGAGTCCGCTGCACTTGCCACTAGGCCATGTGCCTACACACAATAGATTTACAATGTGGTAACTTTCTTGGCGTCAAACAAAATGCTTGGAAATTCCCATCAACTAGATGATATGATTGAAACATTTATATAGGGTCTTGTTTCTTCTTTATCGTACTTTACTTTTGATTTGTACTGTTTTTTTTTTACTGTTGTCCTTTTATAGCATACAAATAAATTTGTAAGTACATCCATATATTCTCTATGGGACAACGCTATTCGCGGAGAAGAGAAAGGGTTGAAGGATTAAAAATTTCCCCGTCTTAAAACTAGTCGGGGTATGCGTATACCGATGCACATAAATGTCGAATTTTAAACGGAAATATTTTCTCCTAGAGCTTATGAAAATATTCTGTACAGGTAAATTGTGTGAAGGGGAAACAAAATAATCATGCATACACTTATAAAATGATTTGTCCCTGTCTCACACTTCTACTTTTTACGTTCACAACAAACGTTGCGAAATAGGGGTCTCCTAAACATATGTATTTCACCTGAAGTAGCACGGCGGTAGTATTTCTGTTTTCGTAGATTAAACTATTCGCAGCAGAACAAGGAAATCTCCATTACTTGAAGGATCATCACTTTAAAATGACTACCTGCAGAACTGTCCTTCAAAAGGCATCATCATTCCAGCTTCTAAGCAATTTATTTTGTATAATTAGGCGAACATAATGCTTTGCGTGTTTAACACGTTTATACTGAATGGTAACGAAAAAGAAGAAAGAATGTTCATCTTGTTCACAAATTAAATGAAGATAAAATGTTTGCCTCCGAAATATTGTTAAAAAAAACCCTGAATTTATATGTGACATCAGGTGTAACATAGAAATCTTTACGTGCATGATCGTCCAATCGTTTCGTTTATTTGGGTCTACATTCTAATATATACGTTTTATTTTAAAAGAGCAGGTTGGATTTGAAGGGGAAGTGCCTACTATTTCTAGGAATTAGTACTACCGCATAGAGTTTACATTTGTCTTTATAGATGTAGTATTAGAGCTAGTGGCATTCATAGTAGCTGTAGTGGTGATTGTATTGTCATTGGTAATGCTAATGGTGGAGGTCTTACACATATATAAGAAAATATTATTCCCAAATTACAGAGAAAAATTCAATTTAGAAATACTAAATCAAATCCACAAAGTATTATATATATATAAATTAGAAAAAAAAACACCTTTTATCAATTCAAAACGAAAACCTAAATTACACCATCTAGAAAATTTCATATAATAGAAATATTAAATATACGATAAAAAAATATAACGATGATTAAGTAATGTGCAAAATAATAAATAAAACGTATATATTTGGTATTACGTTTTATTTATTATTTTGCACATTACTTAATCATCGTTATATTTTTTATCTTATATTTAATATTTCTACTATATGTAATTTTCTAGATGGTGCAATTTAATTTTTCCTTTTGTATTGATAAAAGTGTTTTTTTTTCTAATTTATATATATATATAAATGACCATTCCGAAATATAACAATATATATTATATATATATATATATATATATAATATGTATATATATATAGGAGACCCTCTTCGGTCATGAATGACATGGGATTGCACCTGGAAAGTTACCCTCCGAGTCACAAGTCCGGGCAAGTTTGTTATGTGGAGCGCCAGCAGTCGCCCATGCATACCAGCCGATACAGCTTGGCACCAGTGACCTCGCAACTCACTTATGCAGCTGGGTTAACTGGAGCGACGTGAAATGAAGTGTTTTGCTCAAGAACACAACACGACGGTCCGGGAATCGAACTCACAATCTCACGATCGTAAGCTCGACGCTGTAACCACTGAGCCATGCGCCTTCACTCTCACTCACACACACACACATGTATATGCATGGAGAGAGAAAGAGAGAGAAACATACGTGTGTGTGTTTGTGTGAGAGTCAACAAGTATAACTAAATACATTGATATATGACAAAAAAAAATGGAAAAATGCCAGTCAGATATACAGCACATTTGTCTGTACGTGTCTAACATAGAAATGTTCGGGGACATCTCTAAACAAATGTCACAAGCACTTAAAAGCTACACATCCTGATCTGATGGCGGCTGAGTATTGTAATACATAATATATTGGATCAAGTAATGAAGAGAGGAATAATAAATCCTACTGAGAGACGACATATATGTCACAAGCGTGAAGCAGTACATGTCTCGTAATTTGTTGATTTACTAGGTCATTGACAATTACTCTCACGTTTTTATTTTGAGAAATTTTTTTATCGATTAGTTTCGCTATGCATTTATCGAACTTTCTAATGGTTGAGATATTCATCTATTTATCACCTTTCATAGAAGTCAACGGAAACGCTGAAATATTCAAAATGTTTGCAGAAATGGGAAACCTTTTTTTGAAGAAAACTTGTAGCGCAGCAGTGTGTATGCAAACTATTCCATATTTGTGAATCTGTGGGCATGTAACTTCAGTTGTGATTTCAAACTGGGCTCACGAATATTCTACAGATTTAAGTGCGAACGCAAGACAGAAACCGATAGAAAATATTCATGTAGAGCCAAAATCTGTAATAGATACTTGTGTTTCAAAACCTATGCACAGATATCCACTCTCTGCCATACAGATTCATATACAAATACACAAATAAAAAGATGACACATGGACACATATACATGCATGGCTGTATATGTATACATCTGTATACAAACGTAAATATGTCTGTATATAATGTATACACATATACAAATCAATATACGTATATAAATATGAGAAATACATGTAATCCTACGATATCGATACGCATCAGTATTACAAATGTTTAGAATGTCTTCTGTAAATTAAAAAAAAAAGTTACGGCAGAGGATGTTCGTGGAAGCAAAAATCCGCTTCGCAGGAAGGGATGTGTATATACACTACTGAGCAGACAAACGAAACAAGGCCACTCGACACATTTATTGGGTGTTACATGTATGGATCAAACAGTTTGAATCAAATGCCTTGGTACTCGAAGTTTCAAGTCTGATGTTAGTCTTCATTCCTTAGAATTAAAATTAAAATCAGATGTCTAGAGGAGAAAGTCACATTCTAATTTTAATGACTGAAGACTAGCATCAAGCTTGAAACTCGAAGCACCAGGGTATTTGAATCAAACTGTTCGATCCTTGCATAATACATACATACATGCATACATACATACATACATACATAATACATATATATATATACACACACACACACATACATATATATATATATATATATATTATATATATATATATATATATATATATATATTATATATATATATATGTATATGTATATATATATCAAATGTGAGGATAAAATTCTTTTCGAAAGAAAATATTTTCTCGAAAAAAATGTTATCAATGGCCAGCATATTAATAAATACCTTTAACGGTTAAATTTATAAACAATTCATAAATGAGGACAAAGGAAACAAATTCTAATGCCAAATATGCCGAAAAATTGGACATATTGTCCATTAAACATATAATTTTTTCCATGGGTATGAGTAAGTATCTCATTTATTTCTTTTGCCACTGACGAAGAGAGGGCTCTTAGTAGCTAACTCTGAAATTGGTCCGATATGGTAATAATGGAATTGTTTAAAGATTTCTGTCGACCTTTTTTCGGGTAGCGTGCCTACTGGCAAAAAACTATATGGTTAATGGACAATATGTCCAATTTTTCGGCATAGTTGGCATTAGAATTTTTTTTCCTTTGCCCTCATTTATGAATTATGTATATATATATATATATATATATATATATATATATATATGTACATACATGTATATATATGTCCACACACATTTGTAAACTCACGCATAGACACACATATAGACAAACGCACACACATCTTCACACACATACATATATATATATATATATATCGATCTATATACATATACATATATTTCTAAATATATATATATATATATACACACACACACACACATACATATACATATACGTCTGTGTCTGTGTCTGTGTGTGCGCGCGTGTGTGTGTTTCTGTGTATGGGTGTGTGTGTGTGTGTGTCTTGCTGTATGTAATGGAAAATTTTGTACAACATTTCATAATTGAAATATGTCATTGAAATAGCACATGTGTGTAGAAGAATTGTTCCTCCAATGTTGTATTATACATTCGCATTAATCTTCTGTACACATTGTTCACAGGCTGAACCGTAAATAATTCCCGATTATTTAAATAATTTTTATTTCGTTAAAATTAGTTCGATATTACAGTGAAGCATAGTAACTAGGAAACTTAGATCAATATCAGTGATGGGTTTAATTACATGGTCTGTTTCAGATCAACTATATCGGTACCAATTTCGTATAAAGGCAGATGTACATTATGTTGCATGGAGGAACTTGAAATTATTAGATGCCAATCTCGACCAATTATGAAACATGGTTCTTAATCCGTTAGTCCTCACAAATTTAAAAAAAAAGGACAGTATGAATTTTCTATAAATTGAATACATCTTACGCGTTAAATAGCATAAAAAGTCCATGCGTATTTCATTGAGCTACACTTGATTTCTGAGGGTTAATATCATTATTTACATTGTTATTGCCGTTTACATACTTATTGTGCTTTAACAATCTAACCCTTTATTTCAGTAGTATCTGCTCTCTAGAACTGCGATTCATTAATTATTCATTAATTTTCATTAATTTTTTATCCAATTATTAGTGTATTCCTATCTTATCGTTTCCCCTAATAATTATTCATTTTCCTATATAATTATTTACTGGTTCAGGTTAATGGAATAATATTTATAACTTTTATCGTTACTATTTATTGCTGTTACATTATTTTTTAACATTGCCTATGAATCAACGTCCTTGTTCATTCTCTATATAAGGCGAAATTATTCAACCACTTTAAAGGTTTTTATTTATATCTTCCAAACTGTCTCTATCTTTATATCCTCTAACATCATATTCATGAATAAATTTGAAATTTCTTTCTCCCATTATCTTATTTTCTCTTTTTCTTCGATTATTTGATACTAATCTTACCATAATTATCCCACTAAACTAAAAACAATTTGATGGCAAAATTTTATTTACTGCTGACCAAATTGCGGTCTCTGAAATACAAAACATATCACTTCCTCAGCTAAAATGGTTGGTCAGTTTCCTCATTTGATTCATATAATAGTATTCAAAATCGCTTGTCCTTTGATCATTTTAATCTGTACTTTTTTTAAAAACAAAGTCAAGATGTTTAAATGCTCTCAACGAAAACCTCAACTACACCAAATTTTGTATTTATGGATATATTCATATTGGTACATTTTAATTTTGGGAAGGTCAAAATAAGATTGTACAACCGCATTACCTTTAATAGCAAATGGAATAGATTCAAGTTTGTTAAATGGTTTAAATGATTCATATATTATAAGAAAGCGATTGTAATTGGGAAATAAATGTTATACATACATACATACATACATACATACATACATACATACATACATACATACACACATACATGCATATGTACGTACACACACACACGTGCACAGATACATAGAGACGCTCACACACACACATGAACATACATCGTATATAGATATACATACAGATAGATTTATACACAGACACGAACACTCATATTGAGATATAAGTACAAATATACCGTACAAAATATAACCTGCATACTACACGCATTATATACTCACATATATAAATAGGAATGTATAAATAACCTACTTCTCTGTATAATATGTACATGGGTGTCATCTCAGAACTTACTTCAATGTTTGTAAATTTTCTCTTTATACTTCCTCTTTACTTTAAAATATTATGAATTAAGAGCAACATTATTACATGACACTTCCTTTATGACATCAGTTCAAACAAAATGATTTATTATCGTTAGATATTGTATTTCCCAAAGAATGAAGCTCTATAAGTGTAAAATCGTGTGTTAGATTTATACAGAAATAAAATCAATAAATATGTTTCTATGTTAAATGAAACACATAACACAGTAAATGACTTCTATTTAAATGCTAATAACGTGTCTCTATCGTAATGTTTAAAACAGACTGCGCCATATGGGATATCTCAGTTATATTTGTAATGTCTCCAAGTGAAACCCTGTGGGAGTAAAAGTAGCATAGGGATATAGAGAAAGAAAAGGACAACAAGAGAAGTCACATTGATATACGAGGGGAACAATATTTAATATAAAATGATTAGGATCCAAATTTTGACATATTCTCGACAACAACCGCGGCGAGCTGTCAGAATGGTTAGCACGCCGGGCGAAATGACTAGCGTTATTTCATCTGTCTTTAAGTTCTGAGTTCAAATTCCGCAATATATATATATATATATTATATATAATATATATATATATATATATAATATATATATATATATAATATATATATATATATGTACATTTATATGTACGTACGTTTGTATGTAGGTATTTTCTCTCCTGTGTCGAAATATTTCAATTCATCATCTTGTGTGAGAATGGAGCTGTTTACTAGTAGAAATATATAGTCCAATCGTTGGAAGCTCAATAACAAAAGCAGTCTAAAATTCTAAACTTGAGAAACATCTTGATTAATTTTACTGTTCCACTTACAGGTTGTAGCTGTACTGTCCAATGTAGTTGGTTGATTTCTTTTCCTGAAAATCCTACATTATCTAGACATAGAGAGCCCCGTTGTTCATGAATACATACAGAAATATCAAGAGAAGCAATGCTGGTGGAACATTACCATCAAATGCAATATACGATAGCAAGTTTCAAGGAATCGAGATGTAGCAAATCTAACGGCCTTGCCACAACATAATTTCATATAAATTTATATATATATATATATATATATATATATATATATATATATATATTAAATCCAAAATGAGCAGACACCACTCATGCGCAGGCCTACATATATGTGGGTGTATGAGTGTGTATTTAACACAGGAAAAACATTTTGGAGCGGCAATGAGATATATATCCCAGACCCGATACATACGAGGTGTTGTTAAGTGGGGTATGGTTGTGTATATCGTGTATATTTCATATTTTGCACGCTAAATCACATTAATGATATGTTTTTTGCATTCTCTATTGCTGCTATGACATCCGGGTGAGAAATTAACAACCATTAAAATTGATGTGACAGTAACGATAAGAAGGGTGTGCTAAACCAAGAAGTGGCGCTCCAAGTGACTATTGTCTCCTGTCACACTTTTTCCACGTCAAAGCTCTTTTTTCCTCAACTGGAGTGTTTTGGCCCTAGTATATCAAGCCTCGTTAAAAGAATATCTGTATAATGATCTCTTTGTCCTTAATTTTTTCAGTCCTCGTTTTCTTACTGCAAGAACCAAGAATCTATTACATTTCATTTATCTTCCTAGCTGAGGGAAAGATCATCTTCATCACCTTTGTGGTCTACCAGAAATCAGCAAAATGGCTATGGATACGAAAAATAATCCTGATTAAGCGAAATCCATCACGTGGTCAAATTCTCTGTATGATACATAAATAATTCTATTGCTTAAATACACTTTGAAACGCTGAAGGCACCAGTTTCATCACCTTTATTAGCATCCTTCAATACTTGTCCGAATCTGTCAATGAGAAAGCATTTGTGTTGTTGCTCCAAATACCGGAAATAGAAGCATCTTTCCATACACAAACACACAATGTCTGAAAAAAGGGGAGAAGACATTGGATAATGTGGTTCAACTTACAGAAGTCATTGAAAAGAAAATGGAGTTAGTCAATATCTTGATCATAAGTATTATCGACTTCCCTTGTGAAATTTCTCAACACCTAAGTACATCAGGGTTCATAAACACGTTCATTACCTTCCCCACATTATTTCTACATCCTCCACTCTATATATATACACCAAAGATGTATGTGCACCATATCTGCGTCCTAACTTCCACATTTTGTAACCGCCTTTTCAGCTCGCTAACATGTTGTTTCCCGCATGTGAGCACCTTGCCCTCAGTTTTTTTTCTCGTTCCTTTCTCTCCCTCTCCTTAGAATTGAGCAAGAAATGAGTGACTTTGTAGAGTTAGTCCATTCCTCTCTGCTCATAACCAGCCTGAAATTTCCTTTGTCCAAACCGACAGCTCCACATATGTACTTTCATCTATAAAGTAAGTATTCGAATAGATCCTTGGGAATGGCTATGCGATGTTCAATTTTGGTTGCATTTACTCCAATCTAATTCACTGCTTAACATACAGACTTTGCAATGCTCTACAAAGAGCGAAAATTGATAAGAGTTTAAGTATATAACTTTAGGTATGCGTGTCTGAAATATAAATGTGAGATATCTGAAACGACAGAAAGAGTTTTCCCAAACGCTATTGGTAACATTAATATTTCATGCACTTTACAGAACACACCGGGGTTATTTCCAACAATATGACTCAACTGACATCTTCGAACACGAGGAAAGCTTTGCTTTTTATTATATTTGAATCTAACGGAGTCCGTTTTTCATGTCCCAAATATAAAAGAAAGCCTTCCAGTTATTCTGCTTCACACTGCAGCTGCTTCTACAATTTCAACCAATTCCTTCCTTGAATACTTTGAATTAAATGTATTTTTATGTATACTAAGTAGAAGATGGTGTACATATATATATATATATATATATATATATATAATATATATATATAATATAATATAATGTAATATATATACATATAATATAATATAATATAATATAATGTAATATATATATATATATATATATATATATGTGTGTGTGTGTGTGTGTGTGTGTGTGGTGTGTGTAGTATACATATATGTATATGTGCTTATCTGTATGCGAGCATGTATTTGTATAGGGTGTGTGCTTGTAAATAGGGCCATTTACGAATATTTCTTTACCGCTACTGGCGAAATAGTTCAATAAAAATAGCTTTAAGCGGCGTTTATACAACTAACCTTCGAATATTCAGTTTTCTCGTTGTCTCACGCTGCCTTCGCTTGTTTCCCACCCATTTTCCTCGAAATCTATTTCATAGTTTCGTTCTGCTTCACCCCCTTCAAAATCATCTTCCTCTCCTTTATTCACCTCCTACTATTCTCACTTCACTTTCGCTTTGTTTCGCCACTTACTCTCCACATACCAACTCCATAAATTAAGACGTTTTTTATGCCTTCTACTTAAATGGTATTAAATAGCTCTTAGGGTGTGGTTGCATTTTTCTCCCATTCCGTTTTCTTCCGGTTTTCTCTTCTGCGCCATTCTCTCGCTCTTTTTTTTTTTGCCATAACGCAGTCATGCAAAGAAGAGAAATTCATAATCTTTGTGTCTCATGTCTATCCTATCCATGAACAGATTTTATGCTTTCGTGTCTACCAAAAAACGGTAGCGCTTCGTATAGAATTAGTTGCATTACATCGTTCCAGAGTAGAAGATGATAGAATCATAAGCTATTTTTGCAATGTCCCTTGATTTTAATTAAAATCAACTCGAATTAAAGTTTACATTTCATCCCTTGCGGTGTCAAATAACATAATCACTCAAGCACTAGTAAAGAGTTTTTCATCACTTATATGCCCGATATATTCGCCCTTTTTCCTAGTTTAGCAATCATTATTTGGTTTTCATCACTCTAATCTCTATAAGAGGAGATTATAAATGGCTGTTTCATTTTGACACCTCCATCACAAACAAATATTACCAGTTCCACACTGCCCTTGCTCAGAGTGTGGTAATTTAATTTAATTGCAGAGTTGAAATTTTTATTAAATCTGAAGAATTCTTTAATGAAATCAACTGTGTCTCAGCCGGGGTTAATAGTGATAATGAATCTAACGAGAGATTATTTATGTGTTAGCTTGACCTGTTAGATAGAATAAGAAATTGCTCTTGGAAATATAAAGCACATTAAAAACATAAATGACTCATTGGTTCAATAATCTTAATACGAAAAACAACAGGGTTGGGCTGGGTGGACTGATTGTGATGATAGTTCCGCTTCTATAATCTCCATCTAAATCTAAATAACAACAGAACACTATTATGAATTTAACCCTGTATTTTATCTTTTCGACAATGGTCCAGAGTTAAATATATAACCGGACAAACAGCATGACATAAATAGTAGTTACATATTCCTTAACTCACACATTGCACTTTTAAAAATGGAACAGTAGACGACTAAATCTGTCAGGAATGTATGAAAGGAAGGATGAGACTTTCCCCGGTTCGAACCCCTTATAATATACGCCTGTTTCATCTAATCGATAACAGCAACCGAAATTATCAACAACTCCAACAGAAATTAGCTACAGCCGCTCCACGAGATGCATTTTACTAGTCTGATATAATCGATAAGTTGTCGGAAAAATGCTCTACGGGATTTTATTACGATAGTTAACATTCAAAATGACAGAACTAACAAGATCGATGTTGCCCTTTACCCATCCTCGTGTCGCTAATAAAAGTATCATCCACGTACTTAGATGGAGATTGTAAAAATTGCCCTAGATATAAAATTTATGAAGCGTTGATTATCATTCTTGTGATTTGATGGATTTACAGTGATCCTTCGTAGTGATTTCGTACATACAGCATCACGGTGAAAGATATTCGTGTTAATCGCAGAGGTACTTGAAAGAGTTAGTTGTACAACATGACAATTGTCATTGCTTTGCGAGTCCTCACGCTACTGGAATAATGTTGATTTAGCATTACCATAATAGTAAACCAAAAACTGATTCAGTACTAATTATGCTGCACTTTTGTTCTTATTTTTATGTTGGATTAGTGCTGCAGTTGATGATTTCATATTTGAAAGTGTTAATCGTTTATATAAATCTGTCGATAAAACCGTCGACAGTGACTACCAGGACGACGATGGTGACGTGTCTATGATGTTAGTGATACTAACTATTTCCGTTGCTAGAGTTACAATGTGGCTATATATTTATAATGATCATTTTGTTGATTGTAAATATTAACTGCCGCTATTGGTCCCGATTATAGATGATTAGAAGGAGGTACGGTTGGGCAAAATGATTTGACGTCATCTTGAAATATATACAACAACGTCGATGCTATCTGATAAAATACTAATTATAATTGGAGATCACTGTTCTTAATTAAAACTATTGATTAATATTTGTCGTTTTATCGTGTTTTGTTCTTAATCGCTCGAAAGATCTTATTAGAGAAATATAAAATTTGATAATTTCATCAGAAAACGAACTACAAAGAGAAAAAGGTCAGTATATACAACTTGCAGTTTATTACGTTATTGATATTAGAAAACCAAGAGTGCTTACATGGAAAAAGAAAGTGCACAGATACACATCAGGTTCGCCAGGCAGTAATTAATAGTAACGTTGACTGATTCTATATTATTCTCTCACACAACGAAAGGTTCGCGATCATTTTTGCCAAACGACATCATGATAATATACATCTGAGACAAACTTAGAAACACTTATATTTCGAATATATAAGCAATTTTGCAGTTCGTCCGGCGATTCATATTCAGGGCTCATTATACAGATGATAGCCCTTCGATTTTGATAAATTTCCTGTTTGGAATTCATCTAAAAGCGAGCAATGATGTATTTATATGGCCAACTGCTCCTATATTGAAAGCATCACCAGAGAGCTGGATATCCGCATGAAGGAATGCATGTAGACAAAGGCATCAGTTAGAAAGCAATTACTGATTCCCAGCAAAGCAACAGAGTGGAACATCGTTGATTTCGACATCAAGGAGGCCATCCTCATTAATATATCTTTTAGGAATTCGACGTGTGTTGTACAAAGAAGAATGTGCGCTAATCACTCACAATGTGAGATTGCGCATAGCATGACCTAAATACTGCATTATTGAGTAAAAGCTTCTGCGTACCTTTTGCTCTTGTGTCTAACAAGCATTTTAACCTCAAAATATTGGTCTAAAATTTGGCACAAGGCCAGCAAGTTTGGGATATGAAGCCAGTTGATTACTTCTGACCCAGTGCTTCTCACTTTATTGACCCCGAAGGGATGAAAAATAAAGACGACTTCGGCAATATTTGAACTCAGAACGTAAAGACGGACAAAATGCAACTAAGTGATTTGCCCGGCGTGCTAACGATTCTTTCAGCTCGCCTCCCTATTCTAAGCACATAAATATTGAATATATAATCGTATTATTTGAACATGTTGTACCAGAACACTTCATTCAAATCATACAACTGTAAGTGTAAGTAGGAGAGTAGAAGGTGCGCGCATTGAAGTTAATAAATGAAGCTTTAACGTTGCCATAAGGAGTTGCTCAAATATTTGAACATATGTAACGGCTCTGGTGATTGGATAATAATTTAACCACTAAATGTATTAAGTAACCAACAGAAGTAAAGAAGAATTTAGATGGCTACAACACAAGGATGCTACGATTAGCTCTGGATGTGAAATGTCAATAGCAATTTACCAATCAACATCTCAATGAAAGCCTTCGTAAAGTGGTCAACAAAATGGGAGAACAATGTCTCGGCATATGAGGTTATTGCAAGCGACACCAGGAAGGAGAATTATCAAAAATTGTGCTCTTGCACGCACAACATGGTAGCAGCAAGAATGCGAGACGTCATATGATATTTATGGACAAGCTGAAGATAGGACACAAGATTGCATTCTGTTCACGAAGTGAGAGTGGTGATACAGATGCCTGGTGAAATAGTTATATCTTCGACTAAAGAATGGGAGTCCGGCCAAAATATAGTAAATGTATACATCATAAGCATTGCAATAAGAATAAGGGAAAGGCTACCAGCCTTTCTAAGATAAGACATCATTATACAAAACACCTTCGAAATTGCGCCATTCATATCTTCAGAAATTTATCACAACAGCCAATAACTGAAAATAATCGACTAACAAACACACTTATAACTATACTCGATATGCAATTGAAATATATCTGTTTATTTTATAACTGTGATTACGTAAATAGCTTATATATGGGTGCCATGTGGTATTAACTGTCTGAAGTTTACATGAATGTAGTGTTCGTACTATAAAGAGAGGAACTCAGCTGGCTGGGGTCATATTCCCAATTCAGAGAATGCATTTAATATAATATGCATTTTTCTATTTCTCAGAAATAATTTTGATAACATGCATGGGTTATTATGGCGAATCTTGTGCCAAAAACGAATGTAAAACAACTTTAACTCATAATTAAAAGTGGTAAATCAAATGTTGCTATTTAGCAGGCTAGAAAATATCTCGCGCATATTCTAGAATTTCACCAAATATTGATTTTGCTAGAAAATTTAAAAGATATGCATCGTTATAATATTTACAAACTGCGCGTAATGAGAGTCCACGCAGTGCAGCATATTTTCAGTGCTTCGTTGCCGCTGAAATTTCTCATTCGTTCAACTTCGGTTTACATCCACTTCTCATCATAGACTGTTATACATCTGAACCTCTCCTCTTTCAATTATCTATCAACAGAAATCTAAGGCAGCGAGCTGGCAGAAACGTTAGCACGCCGGGCGAAAAGCGTAGCCGTATTTCGTCTGCCGTTACGTTCTGAGTTCAAATTCGCCGAGGTCGACTTTGCCTTTCATCTTTTCGGGATCGATTAAATAAGTACCAGTTTCGCACTGGGATCGATATAGTCGACTTAATCCGTTTGTCTGTCCTTGTTTGTCCCTTCTGTGTTTAGCCCCTTGTGGGCAGTAAAGAAATAGGTATTTCGTCTGCCGTTACGTTCTGAGTTCAAATTCCACCGAGGCTGCCTTTCATCCTTTCGGGGTCGATAAATTAAGTACCACTTACGCACTGAGGTCGATATAATCTACTTAATCCCTTTATCCTTGTTTGTCACCTCTATGTCTAGCCCCTTGTGGGCAATAAAGAAATAAGAAATCTGAACAGACCCAAGAGAATCTGGATTTTTAACTCTATACATTTTCAGAGTCCCTCACATTTCTACTTCCTGAAGAGCCCTTACTAAACTGACTTATATACGATGACATTCTCTTTATATTCTTCCTTATGCTCACATTATTTGTAAACTTCCCAGAATATAGGTGTTCAGTTGACCATTGCTTTCTTCATCGTGCATTCTTAAGTATCGTCTTCCTTCATCTGACACAACTTTCTTTGAATTGGAACTCAACTACATCTTACAACAAGCATAAACCTCACTGTTCCTTCCAATTTACTTCGCTTAGCTCCCATCTTCTAGTGTGCACATAATACATGCCATCTCCCACAGCCTCACCCCTTTCTTCTCTCCATTAACTTTGCCGTCAAGCATCAAATTCTTTCCTTTTTGAAATCACAGTAATATTACCTCGGTGATAAGACATTTACACTTCATTTTTAGAAATACGAACGCGTGTACAAAAGGCGATGGTCCCCAATTAGCAGTAAATTAGTTCACGTTGCACTCGTCACTTTATTTGTGGATCGTTTTTCATACAGATCTCATTCGGTTTCATCTGATGCCGGATTTTCCTAGAACATTATAACAGTATGAAAATTTAAATTGTGCTAATTTTAATGAATGTCAAATGACTTACACATATATCAGGAACTAGAAAATGGATATTGCGCTGTCACATTATAGATTAATGATATTGGCCTGCTGAAAAATATATTTAGCATCATTTCGGTTTGGTAAGCTGTCCGAATTTATTGTTCATTTTTATCTGATGACATTTTGCGTGCCAATTATAATCTCAAATCATTTTAAGGGTGGAAATAATGATTTAAAATTTTAGCACAAGGCCGCTAACTTCGGGAAAGGAGTAAGTCGATTACGTCGACCTCAGTTTTCAGCTGGTACTTAGTTCATAGACCCCGAAAGGATGAAAGGTAATGTCAGCCTCAGCGGAATTTGAACTCTGAACGTAAAGACGAAAGGAATTCCGCTAAGCATTTTCCTCAACATATAAATGCTTTCGTCGGCGAGTCCCCTTAAAGGGTGGAGATAATAAGAGAAACTTTAATTAAATTTTGTGTAACTTTGGTCGGTGAGATACTTCCATTTTCTACATTTCACCATGGATTGCCCATGTATTTTTTGTTTTTCTTCATTTGTAATTTCGAGAATCGACGTTACTCTAAACATAATGGCATATATTTTGGGGGAAATGACTATTATACACTTATACGACTTTCAAGATGCAAATATTTCATAAAAGAAAATAGAGAAATATAAAAAAAACATACAATAAGAATAAGCTCCGCACTCCTTTGAAGTGATACTAAAAAATTAAAATCTTGATGAGAAAGCTTAAACTTAAGCACTAAAATGTAAATCACCCCAACCATCTTATCAAATTATTGTTTTAAGGACATATAAAAATAGTCAAGTTTAGATTGCAGTAATAACAAAAATGCATGAAAACGATCGGCTATGAATTGAAAAACGTCAAAGTTTAAATGTTATGGATTTCGGACATGACATGAAAAACAACATCTGTATAGAAGTATGCATTAAAATTCAACAGAGAGCTTTATACTAAACGGATTCTGCATCTGCAATGAACGATTCAGGGTCATTAAAATAAAGTCAGCCATTTTGATGTACACACAACATAACCTTAAATTTGATCCTAGTTACACCGCCCACACGGAATGTGGTATGTACCACATGTCATCTGACATAGCTACTTCCAAATTTACACAATTTGCCGTTCGAATGGTGTAAAGCATAGAAGACTGTGACATCATCTAAAAGAGTTTATCTCCACATAAAACAAACTATTTTCCCGAAATATATTGTCTCTTTTACTCTTTTAATTTTTTACTTGTTTCAGTCATTTAACTGTGGCCATACTTGAGCACCGCCTTCAGTCGAACAAATTAACCCAAGGACTTATTCTTTGTAAGCCTAGTACTTATTCTATTGGTCTCTTTTGCCGAACCGCTAAGTTACGAGGACGTAAACAGACCAGCATCGGTTGTCAAGCGATGTTGGGGGAAGGGACAAACACACACACACACATATATATATATACATATATACGACAGGCTTCTTTCATTTTCCGTCTACCAAATCGACTCACAAGGCATTGGTCGGCCCGAGACTATAGTAGAAGCCCAAGATTCCACGCAGTGGAAGTGAACCCGGAACCATGTGGTTCGTAAGCAAAATACTTACCACACAGCCACTCCTAGGCCTGTCAGGAATTTGAAGCAAAAATGTACATTAATCTTTTCATAGCTTAAAACGTGAAAATTAAGGATTACGTGATACATATATATGTGGTATAACTGTCCAGGGTAATTCATTTCAAAATTTGTCAGATGGTACGCTTTAACAAACCAAACTGTTCTGGATATCTCGTCTAAAATCACGTTTGAAATTATCGTAATCACGCTGTTTAGATCCGTTCACAATAAGAGAGATGTAATATTTACACACATTTCTCTAGTCTAGTTGCGAGTCAGCTTGATAAATTAATACATCTGTAAGTAAATATCACTTCCGAGAACATGATTAAAGAGAACATGTCCGATTGAGTATATAGAGAAAACCAGTCATTGAGTCGCAAGCAATATTTCCACAGTATGGTTAGTATAGATAATTAGTTGTTGCAAGAAATGTTCTATCTACTATTCAACGATTCGGGTACAAGTAGGTCGAAAAGAAGAGATGGTATTTTTTAGCCAAATATATTCACATATGTTCTGTCATTTCCAGAGAAAATTAAAATATTAATTGTTCTTAAGTCATTTCTTGTTAATTAGCTTAAATTGAAAATATTTTTTTCTAAAAGGCACTAACAAATACAGGGGATTGTGTTTGACTTTTGTTGCACAAGAAATACGTGGAAAATCTCGAGAAATACGTGGAACAAATAGGGCCTGCAATAAGGGTGGAGCATTTGCAGAAAACAGCACTAGTTGAAACAGCTTGTATACTCCAGAAGGTGCTCGAATAATAAGGGGTGTTACTTTAGTTCCGTGGTAGTGAACATCTGACACTGTTGGTACATCTCCAGCGTTAGAAGCTGTGCAAAGACAATAATAATACTAATAATAATAATAATAATAATAATAACAATAATAATAATATTAATGATAATAATGTTAATAATAATAATGATAAATATAATAATAATAATAATAATAATAATAATAATAATAATAATAATAATAATAATAATAATGATGATGATAAGAGGAAGCAGAAGAAGAGCAAGAAGAAGAAGAAGGAGGAGGAGGAGGAGGGGGAGGAGAAGAAGAAGAAGAAGAAGAAGAAGAAGAAGAAGAAGAAGAAGAAGAAGAAGAAGAAGAGAAGAAGAAGAAGAAGAAGAGAGTGTTAAAGTGAGAATATCTCACACTCAGAACGAAATTTCAATTAATCAAGAATTCTGGGCGTATGGTATTAATTCATAAACATATAAACATACAAGAATGCTTTGATGCGTATACATCGAGAAATTTTCCCGACATAGCCATAGACTTGGAAATTGTAGTAGAATAATGAATATACATGTACATGTGCATACGCGCATTTATGCCGACAAATCATACACATACTTCCACAAATATGTGTCTGCATTCGTTTGTGAATATGCGTAAGTTTTAATGTCTGTGTGTGTACGCATAAGTACGTGTCTGTATATATTTCGGATGTTTACTTGATATAAAAAGAAATGAAAAATGCGAAAACGCTACGCAGAAAATAAAAAGAAAAGAAAATTCGGAAAATTCGAGGGACAGCATGAAAACGCATTAAAATAAAACATCAATATGTCTACGAAAATATCTGCCTGCCGCTGAAGTA
>NC_043001.1:110905344-110930344 GCF_006345805.1 Octopus sinensis | reverse complement strand
TGTATGTGTTTCTGTATCATGTATACGCATTCAATTATATTGTCACATTTTAACAAACTGCAAATTTTAAAAAATATTTTGGGATGGTGTCATGAATGCTGTCATAGTAATAATGTATTTACTAGGTTTTTACTTAAGAAGTTTGGAACGTATTTTTAAAAAGTTACGTTTAAAACGATTTCGTATGGCACTTTTTTTCCTTTCTTTTTTAAACTCAATAAAATGTCGGAAAAATAAATAAACATAAAACGCAGCCTTCGTGAGATGGGTGTGTTTGAAGATTTGGGAGCAAATGCCAAGCAAATGGTTAGATTAGAATCTTATACATTGTAAACGTCCAATGTTCTAAAGTTACGCACTTGTTATAGCAATGTGTTATAGTAATAGAGTTTAAATGGAAGTCTTTTAAATTTTAGAAACATTTTTGTTGCTACATCAACGCTTTCTTCCTCACTTTATCTTTCTCCCTTGCACTTAATCTATACCTCTTACATTCTTTTCTATTCTATCATGCTAAAAATATCTATATTTTAAACCAATCTTTTTCACATTCGCTTTATTTTTTTCTTCTCGTTTTATTCATGTTGAGTAAATATTTTTTTCTACGAATTACTGATAAAAAAAATTAAAATATCACAGAAACTTAGTAAAAATATGTTTAGCACACACAAAATAAAATTATTAGACAAGAAAACAGTAACAATGACAAGAATAACAACATCATGAGCCACAGCTATAATACTTATGATTTATTCATTGGGTCACATTTAAAAAGACTGTTTTCAAACTAGTATAATTCATTTTATCATTATTTTGTCTAATAATAAAAAATAAAGGTTTCTAACAGGCACAAGGCAGAAATTTGGGAGGAGACAAATACATCGAGGTCAATGCTTATTTTATTTATATCGTGCACATTGTAAAAAAATATTTTTGTTGCTTACAGACTTCCAACGGACCAATCATAAATACACTGAGTTTCTGATGGAAAAGAGAGACAAGGGTGTATCTAGGCAATTCTGGCAGAAAAATACTGCAACGTATATTTTCCGGTACGCTAGTTTTGAGCTAGTTTTGAGTTTTTCTCACCGATACAAGCGACCACACAAACACACACACACACATACATCTATATATATATATATATATATATATATATATTATATATATATATATATATATATATATATTATATATATATATATATATATATATATATATATATATATATTATTGAGGATCGGTGTTCAAATTGTAAAAAGCAACAAAATACTTATGGCACAACTGAATAGTTTTTGGTAGTTAAATGTATTTATAATGTCAGTTTGCTTTAGGTATGAATTTACCCTTCGATGCCATGTTAACCAGCACGAAGATATATTAAGTTAAATACATGATCAAACACATACACACACACACACACACACACACACACACACATATATATATATATATATATATATATATATACACACATATATATATGTATATATATATATAAACATATATATGTGTGTATATATATATAGAAAGATAGATAGATAGATAGATAGGTAGATAGATAGATAGATACATAGACAGATAGACAGACAAATACATACACACACAAATATATATATATAGGGGGAGAGTTCACCAAAAAAACAAAAGACGAAAACAGGTGGTGTAGAAAATAAACAGGTCTATTAGTATAACGCTCAGGAAGTGAAAAAGTATTTTACGTTTCGAGCCTACGCTCTTGTACAGAAAGGGAGACAGAAAAAATCAAGGAGAGAAACAAGGAGAGAAAAAAAGAGAGCAACAAGGAGAGAAAAAATGAGAGACAAAATGAGAGAAAAATGTATGGTATGGCTACCGATATATCATGGCGACTATCTATCTCTCTATCTACCTATCTATATATATAAGATAGTTAGATAGACAGAGTGAGAGAGAGACAGATAGATAGATAGATAGATAGATAGATAGATAGATAGATAGATAGATAGATAGATAGATAGATAGATAGATAGATAGATAGATAGATAGATAGATAGATAGATAGATAGATAGATAGACATGCTTTACTTGCAACGAAAAAAGCAAATAATTCCCGTTCATATCAATCAAAACTATGATAATATTAAAGTTTTCTAAATATATTGGCGAATAAGAGTTGAAGATAAGAAATCTCAGTAGCTATTTCAGCAACTGTACACATTTTCTATACAATGAATTATTCTGATGCAGTTTGAAAGCATTGTTCCGTCATGCATGAAGGTCTTAATCTCATTAACACCCTTTCCTTGACAGCTAAAATTAAAATATGCCGCACCTAATGAGCAGAATCTGACATATATCAGAATTTTAGTCAATCAGATCAATTTAACATAAAATTGCCAAAAATTTGATTTATTGCCATTATTTAATATAATCATTATCCGGCGAATTCTTGGCAACGCCGCTGGCTGGTCGGTGGTTTCATTCATTATACTAGTATTAACAGCCAGCAAGGCTAAATACCCGCACAGTTAACAAACTCATCATCATGACTACGAGTTTTAAAGCTCATGTATTAGGCTAGGCATGAGTAGCAGAACTGATTTATTTCTCGGAGATATGTCTTATTCAAATTGAGGAATAACTCACTGAATTAAAACTGATTTTCGTGACCCGAAACAATTCAATGAGTGTCGCAACCATAATATATAGGGGGAAATGTTCATCCGGTTCCCATTTAGGTAGCGTCTTTATAATGTCAGTATAGCGCAATACTATTTCGTGCTATTTGGTTATGAAAACAGTTACATTCGGTATGGTATACTTAAAACATATATACACTTAAATCAGTTGGGAATAGTCTACACACTTCACAAAGCAATATCTCTGAGTAGTCTGAAGAGTTAGAGATAGAGTGATAACTTCTAAACTGCACACGTATTCTCATTGCAGTGTAGATATCGTGGATTGCCTTTTATTTCATCTCATCCGACTAGAACGTCTGCCTTTGGAATTTGTATGGAAGATATGGTTTATTCTGAATACATCTATGTTTTATTCTGACTAGTTATCAGATGACGAGATATCATCTATAATGCTCAAACACTCGCCTTGGTGGCGATGACTGTAAATATTTCTGGATGTAGATCATATGAATTTTTTCTTCAATGTGTCTAATTTCAGTGTTTATCATTTTGGCTGAATTTAAATCCTACTTCAGTGTTTATACATCCATCACTCATAAGCTGCGATGGTATCAGGTAGTGAAGCAACATATTATTCATTCTGTGGAAAGACAGATATAGTTAATAAAGTATATATCATATACAGGCAGAGGAGTGGTTATGTGGGAAGTAACTTGCTTACCAACCATATAGTTCTGGGTTCAGTTCCAATGCGTGGCACCTTGGGCAGGTATATTCTTCTATAACGTCGGGCTGACCAAAGCCTTGTGAGTGGATTTGGTAGATGGAAACGGAACGAAGCCCGTCGTATATATATATATATATATATATATACATGCATATGTGTGTGTATGCTTGTGTGTCGGGGTTTGTCCACAACCGATGCTGGTACGTTTACGTCCCCGTAACCTATCGTCTCAGCAAAAGAAAGATAGAATAATTACTAGGCTAACAAAGAATAAATCTTGGGGTCGATTTGCGCGACTGAAGGCGGTGCTGCAGCATGGCCGCAGTTAAATAACTGAAACAAATAAAAGAATAAAAGAATATATGATATATATCTCTCTCGCTGCCCCTCTGTATGTCTCTGTCTGTCTGTCTCTCTCTCTCTCTCTTTATATATATATATAATAAGAAATAGAAGTTCAAAGAGGAACCAATATTTTCTGGAAACAACTTTCGATAGTGTTACGATTGCTATATAAAACTTCATTGGAATGCATGCTGGCAAAGATATATGCGTGCAGCGAAATTGAAAAATTTTCGTCTCACTGAAATTTTGGAAATCCGTAAAATGTCTGAAACCAGTCAAACCTTTAAAAATGAATGGTCTGAACGACTCCAAGTGCATTTTCAACTTTTTTCTATATTCTTACCCGCGTGTAATACCATCACATTTTACAATTTTGTGGTGTCAACTTAATTTCGAGCGTTCTCGCTTTGGCTGTATTCCTTCATCTCCTCCAAAATTCATTGAGGTTTCCACAAAGTTTATGGGTGCAGCATTGCACTCCATGAAGCCTTAACGCATGAGTTTAGGTGTGTATGGTTGCATTCTTTCTGTTTTGATGATGTACACATGTTCTACACCTACGAAACTGGGGTGTAGCTGAGACGAAATTATGAAACACATGTAACGTCGAACAAATTTGTGAAGTTCTACTTTTCTTCGTGTGTTCTCTCATTTGAATTAGTGGTTCTGATACTAATTATGGGTGGAGGCGCAATGGCTCAGTGGTTAGGGCACCGGACTCGCGGTCATAGGATCGCGGTTTCGATTCCCAGACCGGGCGTTGTGAGTGTTTATTGAGCGAAAACACCTAAAAAGCTCCACGATGCTCCGGCAGGGATGGTGGTGATCTTTGCTGTACTCTTTCACCACAACTTTCTCTCACTCTTACTTCCTGTTTCTGTTGTACCTGTATTTCAAAGGGCCGGCCTTGTCACTCTCTGTGTCACGCTGAATATCCCCGAGAACTACGTTAAGGGTACACGTGTCTGTGGTGTGCTCATCCACTTACACGTTAATTTCACGATCAGGCTGTTCCGTTGATTCGGATCAACCGGAACCCTCATCGTCGTAACCGACGGAGTGCTTCCAAATCCAAAACTAATTATGGATAGGAATCTATCCATAAAAAGTCAGCACGTTAAACTAGTTCAAATTCACATCTTTCCGAGGAAATTATAACTGTGCTGAAACGTATTTGATGCTATCTCAGTTCGTAGAAAATCCAAGTGCAAACAGGCACGCAGAGAAATTTCCTCTTCAAATCACGAAGACACTCATATAAGATACAGCAAGTTGATCACTTCGAAGATCATTTGATGAATGCCATCAACACGTAATATTTTGGCATCGTTGTAACCCATACCCGAACGTTTGAAGCAATTATCTGAGATTCACATTTACCAGTTACCAAATGTATACTTTCTCCTTCAAAAGAAGGAATGGAGGTATAGAAAACATCTCTATATATATAAAAGATTATTTACACCGATAATAATACCAGATATCATGCTGTGAGGTAAGTAGCTTGCTTACGAACCGCATGGTTCCGGGTTCAGTGGCACCTTGGGCAAGTGTCTTCTATTACAGCCTCGAGCAGACCAAAGCCTTGTGAGTGGATTTGGCAGACGGAAACTGAAAGAAGTCCGTCGTATATACGTATATATGTATATGTGTGTGTCTGTGTATGTTTTTTTTTGTGTTTGTCCCCCCCCATCATCCCTTGACAACCGATGCTGGTGTGTTTACGTCCCTGTAACTTAGCGGTTCGGCAAAAGACACCGATAGAATAAGTACTAGGTTTACAAAGTATTAGTCCTGGTGTCTGTTTGCTCGACTAAAGGTGGTGCTCTAGCATGGCCACAGTCAAATGACTGAAACAAGTAAAAGTGTCAAAGAGAAAGAGATATACACGGAAGAGGAAGAAAAAACCTACTGTCCTAAAACTAAAAAACTTCTAAATTGATTCTCTGTGTTCCCTCTTTATTATGCTTAAGGCTTATAAATCCAATTTCCTTTAATGAAGTAGATCAAGTCAATTCGCCACCTAAAGACATTTCTATTCCATGGATACATTCGCAAAAAACCTTGTAAACATATTCAATGTGTTCAGCATACCTGTATCTCTTTCCATCAATTTAAGATGTGTCAACTCCATGGACGTCCCGATAGACCTCTTGACCAGCAGGTATTACCAACTTAGAAAGCCAAAATAGGAAACTTTCCATTTATAGACACTGTAAGCAAGCACAGGTGTAAGTAGAAGCATATTCAGGTGCGTGACAAGATATTTCAAACGACTGGCGAGGAGAGAGAAAGTCAACAAAGTCATATCACAATATAACGAGTCACCAGCAAGAAATGACTTTAGTGATAAGCTTTAGTGATGTGTATAATGTTTGCCCCAAGCTGCTGCTAAACCGTGAATTATAAAAATGGTAATTGCACTTAACCTTCCATATTATAAAGATGTCGCACAAAATTTTGTAAGGAGATTTTTGATAGTAATTTTTAAAAAATTCAAATTCTCCCAGATATCATAATTTAATTGAAAAGTATCTAATAGCATTTCAATAAAACTCTTCCTGCATAGTTTGCTATTTCGGATGGAAACAGGCAAGGTCGCAATCTCCATTTCACACACCAACTCGTGTCTTCGAAATGTTAGCAACTGAACGTTAAATGGATATTTGCTTGTTTAAAACTAGGCTCTCAGGAGCCACCCTTATACCCACGTTCGGTAACGAGTGACACAAGATGGACAAGATGGCCTGTGAATTTAAGTGAGTGTACATAAAATGCATCCGCACAATCTGGTGTTGAGACAGTAAAACAAAACTTTACATCTATGTCCCTTTTCCTCAGGAGACACCGGAACATTGATGAGACTGCACGGGTATCATATGCAATAAGTTTGAATGAATACATCTTACGTTAGCTAGAGCACATAGTTGTTGACTCTGCCATCTTGACAAAGTACACGCCCTTCTCTAGCGAGCAGTTTCCGTCAATAGACAAATTCACAATTCTATTGTTTCCACAAATTGTTCGCTCTCTTGACATACCCATTGAATACCGAAAAGCTAAATATACCAACCTTGGTATTTCTGACCGATTCACAACACCAGCTGCCTGTAGATGTTGCATAGTATCATATATATCGCTTACGAACACAAATACCTATTTATTTACTACCCACAAGGGGCTAAACACAAAGAGGACAAACAAGGACAGACAAACGGACTAAGTCGATTATATCGACCACAGTGCGTAACTGGTACTTATTTAATCGACCCCGAAATGATAAAAGCCAAAGTCGACCTCGGCGGAATTTGAACTCAGAACGCAGCGGCGGACGAAATGCCGAAAAGTATTTCGCCCGGCGTGCTAACGTTTCTGTCAGCTCGCCGCTTTACGAACACAAATACCACGTGGTAAAACTTATCGCTGAAATACTACATCTTACAAAATCACGACTGACTGATGACAATATATTCTTTTCCCCTACTAGGTGTAGCATCCTAATGTAAATAGCTGATGTCGCTGAAATATCTCACACCGCACAATCACTGAGTAACTCCCACCTGCAATCAGACTACGTACGCCACGACGATCATTTGTCATGTAATGGCTTATCGACACATAATTACTCTCATCTAGAATCGATTTTCATTATTTAAAATTTCTTAAATTCCATCTCCGAATAATCTAGTGCCATTGACGTTTTGTACAACCAAGAAATTTAGGTAAAATAAAGCTCAGCTAAACAGATATTATATATGATCAACTACAAATAAATATGATGTGTGCTACGTACATTTGTATTACATTGTATGCTTTGAACAACCGTTTCCGCCATGATCAATCAGAAAAGAATTCGTGTCAATCTGTTAAAGAATAAGGTAGGTGGACGATATACACACACACACACATACAATATATATATATATATATATATATATATATAATATATATATATATTATATATATATATATATATATATATATACATAGAGTACCAGTACTATACATTAGTGATGGGCGCAAAGAAGCACTCAGATCGTATGTTTATTTTGAAAAGGCGACTTTAGAATGTAGATTCGGTCTATGGCTTTTGATCCTGAAAGAAGCTGAATTATAGCTGTCACATTTTCAGTGTTGTATTTCATTATAAGCTCATGTCGACAGTTACATAATCGCACCAGAAATATGTGCTTGTAATCGTACATAGAGAAAGGCATAGAATTACATAGACAGATTAATGTTGCCATAGCTTGTCTACAACATATACACGATTCCACGCCTACAAAAATAGGAAGAGTTAAGAAGCAAGCGGTATGTACGCATGGGACTGGCGATGGTGTCAAGCCAAATGCCGCTTGTTGACGATGTTTAAAAGGGCGAAATATTTATAAGGAAATTTAGATTCTATTAAATATATTCCTTTATATACTAAAACATTGAAACATATATTGAAGATTTCTTCACACGCACAGAGATATTTCTCTCTCTTATCTCTGCTTCGGTTTCTCTCTTTGTCTCTGTCTCTCTCTCTCTTTCTGTCTCTCTCTCTTGCTCACTCTAGTATATGCGTGTGGTGTGTGTGTGTGTGCGTGTAAGTAAGTATATGATATTCACCTATGTATATGAATGTAAGTTTGGCAAGTACCTATAAAAATATTTGCTCTTAAACTGAAGAATTGACCAATATAGTTTATTAGAGATCATTCATTTAAAAGAACAAGGTTAACAGTGACTTCGAAGTTAATATATATATGAATATTCACGCGCACACACACACACACTCACACACACATACATACATATATATATATATATATATATATATTTGTGTATATATATACATATATGCGTGTGTGTGTTGGTGTGTGTTCTTAAAAGAACGTGGAAAATAGAGATGTGGAATGGAGAGAGAGAGAGAGAGAGAGAGAAAGAGAGAGAGAGAGAGAGAATTGTCAGACAGTCAGTCAGACCGAAATACAGAACTGGTGAACACGAGAATAATAGAGTCCTAATTGCCATTTCTCGAAACTTATTTTATCACTCATTATCTGTTGTTGTCTGTTGCATTCTAGATTGCGAGATCGTGCTTTCGAATTCCAGACGGGAACTATATTGTGTTCTTGTGCAAAAGACATCATTTGACGGTGCTCCATGATTGTTTTGTCATCTAACGTGTAGCACGCCACGAACCTGTAAAGGTAATACCGTTTTGATGAAAGGAGTCAGCTTATGTATACACAAAATCTTTATCACTATAAATAAATAAGTGGAGGTACATGGCCTAGTGGTCAGAGCAGCGGACTCGCGGTTGAGGGATCGAGGGTTCGAATCTCAGACCGGGTGATATATGTGTTTATGAGCGAAACACTTAAGCTCCACGCGGTAATGGCGAACGTCTGCTGACTCTTTCGCCACACCTTTCTCTCCCTCTTTCCTCCTGCATCTTGCCGCTCACCTGCGACCGACCGGCGTCCCCTCCAGGTGAGGAACCTATACTCCAAGGAAACCGGGAAACTGGCCCTATGAGCCAGGTATGGCTCGAGAAGGAACAAGCATAAACAAATAAACTGTATGGTTATTCATGGAGGAGAGAATCCATGTTGTATACAAAATAAGTCCTATTCACCCAGGTGTTTTCTAATTGCTTGAATATTTTTAAACATTGAATAAAATAGAATAAGATCACACATACCTATTTGTGCATGATGAACAAAAGCAACAATAAAGTACTATAAATAAAATGTCAGATGTTTTGGTTCGTGTCCTTAGACCCACGTTGTATTTACACGGGATATATACAAATATTTATATATACATATATATATATACATATATATACACACATATATATAGGAGGGGCGCAATGAACCAGTGTTTAGGGCAGCGAACAAGTGGCCATAGGATCGCAGTTTCGATTCCCAGATCAGTCGCCGAGAGGGTTTTTGAGCAAAAATAGCTAAAGTTCAACAAGGCTCCGGCAGTGGGTGGTAGCGAACCCTGCTGTACTTTTTCAGCACAACTTTCCTCCTGTTTCTGTTGTACCTATAGCTCGAATTGCCACCCCTGTCAGACTCTGTGTCACGCAGAATCTCCTCGAGAACTACGTTCAAGGTACACATTCTGTGGCGTGCTCAGCCACTTACACGTTAGGTTGTTCCGTTGATTGGATCAACTGGAACCCTCGTCGTCGTAACCGACGGATAGATGCATAACTGTATGGATGGGTAGGTGGACATAATTGTCTTAAGCTATTTTCTTGCTCTGAAATATAACTGTACAGTTAATTATATTTGCACTAGGTATATATTTCAGAATGTTAAACTATACTTATTAAACATACGTCATTTGGAATGTTGTGGGTGGGTGGTTGTACGTCTGTATTGACAAGAGTGCTGTCTCAGATGTTTATTAATGTTCGGTGTATTAAATTATGTATTTTCCAGATCCAAGTCTTTATCTAAATTTTCGATAGATCAGTTAACACATTCTTGACCAAGACGCTATCTTCGAGATGTAAACGATATTTGACATTGTTAGATACGGTGAAACATCCTGTACTTTTAACTCATAAAATATGCCTGTGAAAATATATTTCCGGACCATTTGTATATCAATTAGTATTTTCCTTGGGGGCGGGGTTGCTTCGGTCATGCTGGATCATTGCCTTGAAGAATTTTAGGCGAAAAAAATCAACCCCGGTACTTTGTCTAAAACTTTGTACATATTTTAACATTTTTTTGGTGGAACTACTACGTTACAGGACCGTAAACGCATCATCAACGCATGTCAGGCAGCAGTGGGGAAATATGAAGTGCAAACATAGACACAAATACTTACGCACATAGATGAGTACATACATATATAACAATACATATATAAACAATTCAGAACACCGGCAGATTTTAACGTGACGAGTTGAAAAGGTTTTCATCCAGTAATACGCATGTATATCCAAAATCCAAGACATATATAGCATTGAGCTATATAGCTATGTGAAATATTGTTTTTGGCCCGTTCGGTCAACTACTGTTGTTTTTTCTGTCGTATATTTCAGTGTTATTATTGGTGGTTAAAATGAGGTTTTTGACTCCTCTTTCCGGCAGGTAGGCGCCTTTGTGTGCCATTATGTTTCATAAATGTATACATAAATATATATGTATGTATGTATGTATGTATGTATGTATGTATGGATGTATGTATGTATGTATGTATATAGAGGCAATTATGCGGATAAACAAATTAGACCGATCAAATATATTATATATATTAAATATATCAAATACAAAATATGTATATAAGTATGCATGCAGAACGAGAGAAAGAAAAGGTGGAAACATTCAAGTGATGAATTTTTATGTATAAATATATAGGTATGTGTATTAATAGGTCCTACTTGCAAAGAGTACAAGCGACAGAGGAAGGTAAATGGGTAAAAGAAAGATGTAGATATAAAGTCGTTATTTTTATGTTGTTGGAGTTCCATGAGGAGATGTCTCGGTAGGAATGGGATATTCTTTTTAGCCGTGCCCAAGAATTGCTTATCCATGAGTGTTATCTGTGTGTAACCGAGCAAAAGATAATTCACAGATTAGACCAAGGAATTTTCAGTATAGAAGACACTAAGTAGTGCTCAAAAGATTCCAACTTAGACTCCGATGTCTTTACAGGGGATCATTCGAGTTGATTTGTTAGGAATTTGGTGGGATTGTACGCCTGACCGACTTTTACGCAATCTAGGTTGGTGATAATTGGATAAGGAAGACTATAGAAACAGACCTACATCTGACACGGGCAGACTGCGGCCTATGAGATTTTCTGATTGGCATCACTAGCGAAAATTTACTTTTGATTTTTTAAAGAGTGCAGTACGTCCAACGATGAACCATGTCTAACATGGTCCGTTTCTCGAAAACTTTTGCGCATAGTTTCTATATGATCTCTTGATTTACTGGAAAATATAACACAGAGAATATCTCACAACGTATGACTCTCATTGTTAGATAATATCCTTATCTTAGGCGCAGGGGTGACTGTGTGCTAAGTAGCTTTCTTACCAACCATATGGTTTCGGTTCCGGTCCCACTGCGTGGCACCTTGGGTAAGTGTCTTCTACTATAACATCGGGCCGACCAAAGCCTTGTGAGTAGATTTGGTAGACGGAAACTGAAAGATGCTCGTCGTATATATGTATATGCATATATATGTGTGTGTGTGTTTGTGTGTTTGTGTTTGTTCCCCCAACATCGCTTGACCATCGATGCTGGAGTGTTTGCGTCCCCGTAACTTAGCGGTTTGGCAAAAGAAACCGATATAATAAGTACTATGCTTACAAAGAATAAGTCTCAGGGTCAATTTGCTCGACTAAATGCGGTGCTCCAGCATGGCCGCACTCAAGTGACTGAAACAAGTAAAAGAGTAAAAAAACAGAGAGTTACCTGTTTAGTCAAAATAAACAAAAGTGCATACATGTAACAGTAAAGTCTCTTCGGTTAGATATGACCTTACGCTTTGAGGCAAAGTGAACAAAATGTAAGAACTCGATGAACTTAAAAATATAATTCGTATAATAAGTTTGACATCGCTAAATACTTCATATATGTATATATAGAGAAGAATTACAAATGCGACAGCTGTTTCTGTGGTAATTATAGCACTTATTACAACAACCGGATCGCAAGACTCCTAAGCAATATTCTCAAGATTTGGGGCGATTATTGTGACTTCAAAACTGTTATTTGCAAATTTAATTACAAGTTTCAGTTTTTTTTACTTAAGACAACATCCTTGGTAATTTAATTAGCATTCAAAAACGTCTGAGTAATAACGATAATAATTTTCCATCATCATCGACATTATTTTCGTCGTCGTCATTCTTTTTCTTCTTCTATTTCTTCGATTCCTACTCCTCTTCTTCTTCTTCTTCTTCTTCTTCTTCTTCTTCTTCTTCTTCTTCTTCTTCTTCTTCTTCTTCTTCTTCTTCTTCTTCTTCTTCTTCTTCATCTACTTCTTCGTTTTCTTCTCTTCTTCTTCATCTACTTCTTCGTTTTCTTCTTCTTCTTCTTCATCTACTTCTTCGTTTTCTTCTTCGTCTTCTTCTTCTTCTTCTTCTTCTTCTTCTTCTTCGTCTTCTTCTTCGTCTTCGGTTTCTCCCTTTTCTTCTTCTTCTTCGTCTTCGTTTTCTTCCTCCTCTTCTTTTTCTGCTTCTTCTTCTTCTTCTTCGTCTTCTTCGTCTTCTTCTTCTTCGTCTTCTTCTTCTTCTTCTTCTTCTTCTTCTTCTTCTTCTTCTTCTTCTTCTTCTTCTTCTTCTTCTTCTTCTTCTTCTTCTTCTTCTATTTCTTCGTATTATTATTAATATTATTATTATTATTATTACTTCTTTTTTTCTTCTTTCAAATTTGCTTCCATTTCTTGCCGAGTGTCTTCCCGACTCATAGTATATATTGGTAGGCCATTAAACCAAACTCAGTAGTTCGTTCATTTTTTTTTTCTTTTTGTTATTTTTTAAAGTTAAATTAAAATACATGGGCAGCAACAGTTCTCACATCGACAATGCTCATCTCAATACGTGTGATGTACCAGTTAAGACAATCTTTTGCACTTCTTGCAGGGATGGTAAGCCAGGGATCATCTCATATAATTTTCGGTTCCCTTCTTGATCATTCCTAGTGCTCCTACGATCACTGGTATTGTAACCGCCTTGAGATGCCACATTTTCTCAATTTCAATGAGTAGGTCTTTATATTTTCTGAGCTTGTCAAACTCTTTCGCTTAGATATTATGATCACAGGGGATGCTCATGTCGATCAATAAGCAAACTTTATTGTTTGGTCTTTCACAACAATATCTGGTTTATTGGCCTTGAAGGTTTGGTCTGTATGTACTGGAAAGTCCACAGAATGGTTACATTTTCTCCTTCAGTTACAGCCTCAGGGTGGTGATTATACCACTTGTCGGCAGTTTTGATATTGTAATGCCGACTTATTAGCCAGTGGAGATATTGGCCAACTCTGTCATGTCTTAATTCATACTCCACTGGTGCTAAGACTTTACATCCAGAGATTAGGTGGTCCACTGTTTCAATCGTGTCGTTGCAGAATCGGCATTTTGGGTCTGCTCCATTTTTCATCACATTGGCCTGGTAGTTCCGGGTTAATAGGCTTTGGTCTTGAGCAGCCAGGATGAAACCTTCGCTCTTGCTTTTAGCCCTGAGCTCCGTAGCCACTGATGGGTTTGCTTCTGGTCAACATCAGCTTGTTTGCTGCGGGTCACATATTTGCCGTGCAGAGGTTTCTCCTCCCACCTATCAGCCAATTGCTCGTGCGCTTTTTTCATTGCCATCATTTTCACCTTCTTTGCAACAATAGTTGCCGTACTTCCCTCGGGTTGTTCAGTTTGGGTATCCTGCACGAGATCAATAGCAAATTTTTTGCTTTCCTTGATGATAGAATGAAGATTCTTTCGTCTCTCGTGATTTTCCACGAGCTTTAGCATCCAGTCATTCGATATTTCGAGATATTTGGCCAGTCCAATTGTGGTTGTTTTGTAAGCGAGTTCAAATAGGATCAGGCCTCGACCTCTTTGGGCTCTGGGAAGGTAAAGGCGATCTACGTCTGCCTTTGGGTGGTGCATCCTATTACAACTCAGCAGCTTGCGTATTTTCCTATCTATATTCTTTACTTCACTCATATTCCAGTTCAACACATTGTAGCTATAAGTAACAACTGGAACTGCTAAGGAATTTATAGCTAACACCTTGTTACGTGCATTTAGTTCAGATTTCAGGACTGCACGAACTCTCCTATAACATTCCTTCCTGATTTTCTCTTTCATGCTTGCATGCTGAATACCAGAGCCTTCATTTATCCCTAAATATTTGTATGTTTGTTCTTGCTCAAGCTCTCTTGTGACTGTGTCAACATCTAACACGACTGAATTTGTGGTCTTCACTTTCCCTTTCTGGAAAGTGGCCTTGGCACACTCTCAAGTCCAAACTCCATCCCGATGTCATCGCTGAATGCTTTCACGGTGCGCAATAGGCCTTCAAGTTCATTATTGTCTTTACCATAAAGTTTTAAGTCATCCATATAAAATAGATGGCTTAATTTTTTATTGGCAATTTTATACCCATACCCTGTTCTGTTAATTCACTTGTAAGGGGTATTAGGGCTATGCAGAATATTAAAGGTGAAAGTGAGTCACCTTGAAAAATTCCACAGTTGATGTTTATATTTTCTGAGGTAAGTACTCCATTAGAGTGGTATAATTAGAGATTCGTATTCCACAACGACATATTGTGCTTCAGGAAGTTTGAAATCACAGGGGAAATTTTGAAGATGTCCAGCGATCTCAAGATCCATGGATGCGGTATACTGTCGAAGGCCTTTTATAGTCAATCCATGCGGTGCTGAGATTTCTGCGCTTGTTGTGACAGTTCTCAAGGATCATACGATTGATTAGCAGTTGATCTTTGCATCCGTAAGAGCCTCGGCGGCACCCTTTTTGTTCAGTGGGGAAAATATCGTTCTTCTCCATGAATGCATATGTTTTCTCCGCCAGGATAGATGTTAGGATTTTATACGTGGTGGATAGACAGGTTATAGGCCGATAGTTTTTTGGAAGGTTGGTTTCGTTATTCTTTGGGAGTAGGTAAGTAATGCCACTTGCTAACCATTCAGGTGTTTTCTTTGGGTCTCTCATAATTCCATTGAATAGCTTCCTTCTGTCAATTTTGTATCCGTTTCTAGTCGAGTGCTTTCTGTTACCTAGAGCAAGGAAACTCACTTTATACATTACATTGATAGTCCATTAAAATAAGCATGCCAGATCGTTCACTTACAAAATCAAATGAAATTATGTTGGTATAACTCTAAATAAAAAGTTATTTACCCACGTTGTAATTGCTCTCACAACGACACTGATCTTGCGAATACGTATAACGTACCAGTTAAAACATTCTTTTGTACTTCGTGCAAGGATGGTAAACCAGGGATCATTATCAAATAATTTTCATCTTGTTTGGTCATTTCCAGTTCTATTATAATCACTGATTGTAACCACCATGATATGCCACATTTTATCGATATTAATGAGCAAATCTTTATATTTTCTAAGCATGCCTAAATGTTTTGCCGACATATTATGATCATAAGGAATAGTCATGTCGATCAATGAACAAGCTTTATTTTGTTAAGCTTCTACAACTATATCCGTTGTTTTTAGATGATGGTTCTCTCTGTATGTACCGGAAAATACCAAAGAACATTTACAATTTCTGCCTGACTTACAGACTTAGGGTGATGCTTATATCATTTGTCAACATATTTGGCTTTATGATGCTGACTTATTAACCAGTGTAGGTATTAGCTGTGGAAGCGTGTGGCTTAGTGGTTAGGGTGTCAGCACCATGATCGTAAGTTTGTGGTTTCGATTCCTGGACCGGGCGACGCGTCGTGTTCTTCAGCAAAACACTTCATTTCACGTTGCTCCAGTCCACTCAGCTGGCAAAATGAGTAACACTGCGATGGACTGGCGTCCCGTTCATCTGGGGGGAACACTTACCCCATTGAACCCGGGAAATCGGGCCCATGAGCCTGGCTAGGCTTTAAAATGGCTTAGAAAAATATAAAATATATATATTAGTTACGTCTACTATGTCTTGATTTACATTCTACTGTGCTAAAACTTCCCATCCCGTGACTAAGCGAGTCAATGCACCAATCTCATTCTTGCAGGGCGTATTAGGCCATTTTCATATGAAATTGATTTCCGAGAAGTAGAATTAAATCGATTTTACAGTTCATTCTGTTGAATGAAAAGATGTTTATCGTTACTCTAAGCGATTCTAAGGCGTAGGAGTGGCTGTGTGGTAAGTAGCTTGCTTACCAACCACATGGTTCCGGGTTCAGTCCTACCACGTGGCACCTTGGGCAAGTGTCTTCTACTATAACCTTGGGCTGACCAGAGCATTTTGAGTGGACTTGGTACGGAAACTGAAAGAAGCCCGTCGTATATGTATATATATATATATATGTGTGTGTGTGTGTGTGTGCGTATGTTTGTGTGTCTGTGTTTATACCCCCTCATCGCTTGACAACTGAATCTGGTGTGTTTGCGGCCCTGTAACTTAGAGGTTCGGCAAAAGAGACTGATAGAATAAGTACTAGGCTTACAAAAATAAGTCCTGGTCGATTTGCTCGACTAAAATCATAGCTCCAGCATGGCTACGGACAAGTGACTGAAACAAGTAAAAGAGTAAAGAAAACGAGTATTCGTGTAATATTACAATATACTTCTTACAACTCTAGGGCATTAATTTACTAAGACACAGTATTTGATGAGTAGCTTCTTTGTCTCTACAGAAACCCTAAGACATCGTCTGCAAGATCTAAAACTTGAACGTAAAAGGACTTTAGTATACATCGCGAAAACATTTTATTGTAGCTCAACCGATTCTTCTCTCATTACGCAAAATCGATATTTGGATACGTGAGGAAGAATAGATATCGTAGTACATCACTCCCACCAGGTCGGGGCGAAATCCTCATTCCAATACTGCATTAACGAGAGTACGAACACACAAACCCACGGAACAATGTAGATGCATCTAACCAACAGTCAAAGGGAAGCAGATTTTGGAATCAGCTATGTATGGATATTTGAAGCCATGGTGTCTATATGTTTATCCTATATAAATTTTATTAGATATGTATCACCTCTTTAACGTTTCGAGACACACGCTGTTGGATGTATTGCAAAGACAGTACAAAGAATAAAATACAGCTACCTACACACACACACAACACAACGCACACACACATACGCACTCATGCATCATACCAAATGTATAGCTGTTGCGTTTCAAGATTTCATTTGTTTTGTTCTTTACGCTTTGCTCTCCCTTTCTGCTGACGAATAAAATTTAGCTAACCCGAAACAACAACAAAAGCCCGGATACTTCGTTAGCAAACATGAATGCTAAACCACTGAACACGACAGGAAATAAGGAAAGAGCTGTAAAGTTATCTGACTTAAAATGTTAATTGAGTTTGATTCCTATATTAAATGTTCTATAAATAGCACTTGCTACAAACCCTATTGAATGGAATCAATAAGACCATACGATAAAAAGGTGGAATTAGATTTTAAAGACAAGGAGATTACAAACTAATTAAAACTGTGTTGATTCTTAATTTGTGGGGTGCTGAATAAGCTTTGGTGTAGGAACAGATGTCTATGAAAGAAAATATATTAGTGTGTGTTCCAGTGTGCACGCACGTGTTCACACACCCACGCCATTAATAAGAAAGTCGCGAGCCTACGCGCTCACCAGGCCGGGGAGAAGTACCGATTCCAATAGTACATTAGCAAGAGTACAAACACCCAAACACGCGGAAGATCAGCTCATAGGAGTGCGATCCCCTAACTGAGGCGAGCAATCATTTTCAAGTGCGTTACAGTTAAATACTGTGTTTTGTTAAAGAAAATATCACGGTGATCCGGCTGGTAGCCGCACTCAGACGCATTTTCCCATGCTTTTCGTACAATGCTACAAATAAATCTCCCCAGCTGCATTTTCCATTCATTCTGGTTTGCTTTTCTTTCAGGTTATATGGATTTAAAAGGAGAATGCATGGATTAATTTAGACTTGGAAAGTGGAGAATGAAAATACCACACAGCGGAGGATTGAATACATATGTTGTTATGTTCAAAGATAACAGAATCAGAGGCACAGATGTATAGAAATCATACACATAAAAAGACAGTGATTGCACCTAAGCAAAGTTTCTCGACTTCTGTATGAATTATGATTAATCTCTTTTAGATTATCGCGCTGCTTTCTCTTTTGAGACTATCGAGACGTAGCTCGATAGTCTGTACATGTTAGTTGCAGATTATTTTAGTCTATCCAAAGAATAAAATACACTAAATCAGTTTTCACGTCGTAACTCCTCGTGGGCAGATGAAAAAATTCTGATCTGTTCTTTCATCCAATATATATCATCGTTTAACGAGGTGACAGCCTAGAATTCTAAACGAATCTAATAAGGATGGGATTGATTCTAGTAAACATTTTCCCGAAGTCTATGACATTTAGTGCAAGAAATTTGGATATGCAAACATACACACCCACCATAGCGCAGTGGGTTTAGCTGCAGAAATCTCCATTCTTTCTTTGGGTAGAGAGACCGTCTCCCTTCGCGCAGAATCTGCAAATAACGTTTCCCCTTCATTAAATAAATCTATTCACTCTTTAAGTAGATGGATTCGATCGAAGGTATATGTTCTCTTTGTGGCTACTTTCTCTTATAATAAGGAGGAATTTATCCTTCTGTAGTTTTTAATAATGTATAGCTTAATTCCAGGGAATGTTGCTGGTTATATCAAGCAGGCGGATTGACCGGGTAGATGTTACTTTCAGTCATGCCAATGAAATAGACTGTACAGAACTGTGTCTGTTATCTTGACATTCGGGTCATCCTTCGCCAATGTTATTTAATTTCTTTTAGCTTTTGCTGTTGTATTACACCAGTGACCCCCTTGTAATTGCTTAAATAATTACGTTATGTTCTAGGAGTTAAATATTACAACTGTTTGCAGTGGATCGCGCCTCCATGTCACCATAATACGCGCTATATATCTGACTCGTGTGCCTTCAGACACTCTGTCGCGTAGTTCGCGTTTCGTATAATTGAAACTTACCATCCCGAAAACTGCTATGAAGGAGATCTTTAATCTCTGTAGCATTTCATGTTGTGAATCATATTATAAAACGTGTATAAAGCACTCAAGTCACATCTCTAATATTTTGAGGATGGCAGACAGAATAAAAGAATAACAGAAAAGGACAATATAGGGCAGATTTTCATTCTAGAAACAAATGTCTTTAGCAAAATGTATTTAAACACGCCTTATTTGTGGTTTGTGCAGCGTGAGAATAAAGGACACAGAAATTGTAGACAAAGTAAGAAAGAGCTACAAAACATCCGTTAGAAAATAAATATAAATAGAAATTGGAAAAATGAAGCCAAAAAAATAAAGTAGTCTGCATTAAAGCTATAGATTGAAAATGGTAATTGAAAAGACAGAAAAAGACAACTTTCTGTTAGACCACAGGAGTATAACAAGATGGCAAGCCGACGATAAATTGTTATGTTTGTGAATAAATGTGAAATCGTAAAAAATAATAAAACGATGTTGTGGTAAAAGACACGAGAATGTGAATATAAAAATAATAATAAAAACAAAGGAATAAGTGCTCTAGGTTTCTAGGGAATTTACTTGTGCGTGATTATGCAATATATTTGAGAGATGAGAGTTGCATATACGTTAGTGAGTGTATATTTGTGTTTGTGAACGAACATTTGTGTAATTGTGGTTGTGTGCATACTTAGGCTATGTATAGTAAAGTATACACAGACATGGGCATACACATGAACACAGATACACATACACACGCATATATATCGCCCTGACTGTCTTTTCTTGGGTTAGCCGAGGATTTGCGTGTTTAAATGAGCTAAAAAAACTACGCCGCCGGGTGTGTAGTGCGTTTGGTAGATCCACCCATGGCGGCAATGTAAATAAACACGAACAAATTCAATTGAAGGCTCTAGCGGCAGAACAAGCAGTTGCAGACAACAACAATGCTTGATCTCAAAAGCATTTAAAATGGCAGAGGAGGGCAACGTCAGACGTTTTGCCAAAGAGACGCCAAGAACGATACTACAAAACGAGTCAGCGGAGTTCTGTCGCTATTTCATTATCTTGAGCTGTCTGTCCAATTCCGTCAATGCGACAGAGGTTTGTACTGCGACCAGTGTGAATCACTCTCTTGGCGCTGTAAAGTAATCGAGGCTTTCAATCTCGCTTATATTTTATATTTCCTTCAAATTTATTTTATATTAATCTTGCTTCAATAGCCTAATGGTGTTGCGATAAGGACAAGGAAAATAGATTTCGTGTTAATTAGGGTTTCTAGTCTAGATCTGAATGTTTGCGTTAGTTGTGTGACTATTACCTTCTCAAGAGCATGTAGCTTATAGTGGGTTCAAATTCTACATTTATGTCTAGGTATTTCTATTTCACTCTGCATGGAGCTTTGAAATTTTAGATTCTAGTCACTTCTTGGGAAACTGCAATCAGTGTCTCATCCTTCCTTCGGTTGAAAAATACAAAAATTGATCCAAGATCTTTGAAGCGTAAAATCTAAGTAAACATGTTGAAATTAATATCACAGAAAGATTAAAACAATGTACGTTACATCTAAAAACTATTCCCTCTTTTCAAAACCGATGTCGTGGCACTGCGAGAGAACAGTTTCTCAGAGGAAACATTTTCAAATTCTGCACTTTTTGGTAAAAGCGGCAACACGGAACGACGAAAAGGGCCGAAACAGTTGGTTTGTGAGCATAATCAAGAATTTTCAGGACACTAAAGTAACCGACACGTGGTTTATGGCGCTTCATATATATATATATATATATATATATATATATTTACACCAAACTAAATCTATTACACCTCTCCAAATTCAGACGAGTTGAATATGTTCAAGTGCAATATCCAGGTAGCATTATTTGGTTCTCCAAGAGCCTATAATTTCACTTAAAATAATCCTGCACAAAAGGTGGAAGACATAATCAGTTATGGAAAGATATCTTCACTATTGTACCTTCAATGGGCTTCTCCGAAGCAGTTTCTGTTTGTTCGGCACATGCATTCGAATCCGACACATCAATTAATTTAAGTACACATGGATGTACCAAATGTCCAGATGTATCTTCCGTAGCATGTCAACAAGGTCAGAAAGCAGAATACAAAGGATACACCCATCTTCAGAACAGATTTTAGTGCCGATGGGTGTTGAACAGGCACCGTAGTGTCATCAATGCGTGGCAATCACTAACTTTAAAGATGATAATGGCAGTTGGTTTCTGGACAAACAGAAAAGGCAAATAGCCATTCCCGTCACGAAGACTATAATATTTCAAAACTTAAGAACTTGGAAACGACTTTCAAAAGTTTATTCCGCTGGAGTTTCGTATTAGCTACATCCATACAATCGAATATTAATAGGGAAAGAAGACTAAGTTAATATATTATCACTGAAACAAGAGTTTGTTTGAATTTTTAGCAAAAAAAAAGTGATATGGGTAATTGTTTCTGAGGTAACGATGAAACCAAGCATATCATCGACAGCAAATGAATGTTTCAAGATATAAACCGCACCAAGAATCTAGAAGATCGTCAGGATATTTTAGAAAGCTAGAAAGAAATGAATTCCACAGTACTGAAGCAAGTAGATGAATTCTTATGTCATTCCCGAGAAATAATTCTGTGTTATGAGTGTTTATTTCAAGAATTTGAAAATGTTGTCAGCTAAAATTGCTGAAACGTTTGTTACTACTTATCAAAACCAAACACGTTCTGATTGTGAAAGAGAAAACAGGAAAACTGGGATAATGGAAAGAGTGGAGAGGCGAGAAGAAATACCATGATGAAGGAAAAGAGAAGATATGACTGCTAAGAGGATGAGTCACTTAGTGTAAGATATCCGTTCTCTATGTGCAGGAATTATAACCCTAGCTGATGAGAAGCTAGTTTGAAGAGAGCTGATGAATGGAAATGCATCAATCCCTGCGAAATTAATAAAAATTATATCTAAGAAAACAATATGTAAGTAAACCCTAAAAATATACAAATAAGCACTGTTAGGTGCAGCAGACGCTTCAAGATTAAATATTTTGACCTATAATTTCTTGAGAGGGCAAAGGATTTAATGGAAAACTACTAGCTAGAGGGTACAATAACGGAGTTTGTGAAGAGGATGTAGAAACCTTGATGAGATTCAGAAATAATTATACACAAGTAGCACAATATTTCTCAAGAGAAATTTCTGTTTACTTACAGAATATTTGTCAGTACTGTGCAAAATATTTGATTCATAACTTCCAGGACTGACTTTTGTTAAAAACTCTTGTGCTTTCCATTGTTTAAACTTGTTTGTTAGCAATGTTCGCAGACACAATTTTCACTCACAGACATGACAGCTGTAGTTTCCTTGTATTTTATTTGCTGTTTTGTCTCATGATTCATTGTTATCGCTGCAAAAAAATCAAGTTAAACATACTGCAAGATTTCCACCAAATGAATCTCAAAATTATTGGGACAATTATAGCAGCATTGTCTCGGGCATGAGTTGTTACTGGACGACCGAGGCAATTTTACTGATGTATTCGACGTGGCTTTTTACAGAATATGGTGCTAGAATCTTTTCACCTTGACCTTTCGCATTACTCTTCCTACTTGTTACATTTCTCACCTGTCCTATCAATCAGTCACTGTATATATATATATATATATATATGAACAGTTCTTTTTATCAAAGTTATAATGGGAGCGAGAAAAGAGCATTTTCGGAATATTTTGTTTTATGAGATGTATAAAGGCAAAAACGTAGCGGAAAGTGCGAAGAATATTAATGTTGTATATGGGGACCGGACAATAAGCGTACGCCAACGTCTACGGGTGTTTTCAGAAATTCTGAGCCGGAAATTACTACCTAGAAGACCAGCCTCGTCCTGGAAGATCTGTAGAGCTCTTCAAACCCGGATGGGACAAAATCCCATCGTAAATGTTGAGGAACTAGCAGAGAAGCTTCCATTTGGGCCTTCAGTCATTCATCAAGACCTGCGTTCCATCGGAAAAGCCAGCGAATTGGGGCAAAATGGTTTCCTCCCAAACTTTCCGAGGTTTAACCGCGCGTAGAGGGTGAATGTGGGATCTTCTTTGCTGTCACGTCTCACGAATGAAACCCTTTTGTATCGAATAGTAACGGGTGATGAGAAATGGGTTCTCTATAAAAATGCCAAGAGCCGAAGACAGTGGATAGAGTAAGGAGAAACACCAGCACCCACATAAGGTATTGTTTGGTGGCATATGAAAAGTTTAGCCCGCGTTGAACTATTAAACCCAAACCAAGGGTTAACAGAGAAGATCTACTGCGAATAGCATGAGGGGTTTATGTCAGCGCTAGAAGGAAAACGACGATCTTTGGTTTAAAGATGAAAAGTGTTCTTTTATCAGGATAAAGCTCGACCACATACAGCAAGGATGACATTCCAAAGGCTGGAGCAGTTTGAATGGGAAGGGATGCCCCACTCACCATATTCGCCAGACATTGCCTCATCTGATTATCATTTATTCCGCAGACTTCAAAATCATCTGGAAGGTAAAATATGAATTCTGTAGAAGGGGTCAGAAAGGTACTGGAGGAGAATTTTTCGTCACAGACACATGAATTTTCAAAGAGGGTCCTTGCAAGTCTACAAATGAGATGAGAGAGCAATGTGAAAATGAAGGAGAGTATATTTTAGATAATAAAAATAACTTTGTTCATATTAAATTTGAAAAATAAAAGAAGTATGAAAAACAACATATATATGGGGTACATATATATATATATATATATATATATTATATATATATATATATATATATATATATATATATATATATGTGTCTAAGTGTATATATATTGCATTGTGTTTAATCTTAAATAACACAACAAATATTTTTTGCCAACACACTACATAACGTTCGAGCAAATATAATGAAGAACAAAATATAAACAGAAAAAAAATTGTACGAAATGTTTATGAATAATTAGTTTCTAAAACAAATAAAAAAATGCTACAAATATATTAGACGTAATGTATGTTGTGGTAGTTGTGGTAGTAGTAGTAGTAGTAGTAGTAGTAGTAGTAGTAGTAGAGTAGTAGTAGTAGTAGTAGTAGTAGCAGCAGTAGCAGCAAGATGTGTTATTTTTAATAAACTGTTTTCGATATAAATATCTAATATAGAGAATTGTGATTCCATTTAACAATGATTCAGTGCTGGAAATAATATGAATTTCAAAATATACTATGATTAAACAAAACATACAATGCTTAAAAATAGAAATTGTTCATTAAAAATAGACGTGGAAACAGGAACAAAACTGCTGTTGTTTGGGGAATAATTGGGAAGTGGTGGTTAAGAATGCACAAATTCTAAACGTACCCAATGCGTTGTTGGAATCAGTGAGTGGAATAAAAAGGTGCGGTATGTTCCAAAGTGTCAGTTAAACTACGAGGTCAAGGGCTTTCTGTTGTTTACGTAAGATAGTTGCAAACACTTGCAAAAGTGTTTCAAAGCTGGTACTTAGAGGTAAACAAGTGAAACAGAGATCTCCGGAGGCTGTCTTATGCTCGACAATATTTTAATTCATAATATATGCGCGTATAGATTTCTGCATATGTAGTT
>NC_043001.1:110895344-110900344 GCF_006345805.1 Octopus sinensis | reverse complement strand
TTCGGCATAATTATAATGACATTAAATTCATCCATGAGCATGCAACAACATTTCATTTTGGGATGTCACACAATTGTTTGCTATTTATGACAGATTTTAGCTTTTATTTTCACTTATTTATAATTATGTTGTAATGCAAAACACAAAATCGTAGAACATAATTTTCGTTTGAGATTTTTGCTTTGAGTATTATGTGTGACTTTCTACTTCATTTGTAATTGTTGTTTTATTCAGATATTAGATGACATGGATCAATTGGCTTGTTATTTTAAGATATAGGCACTTTATTCCCAAAGTATAAGAGAGAGAGAGATGATTGAATAGATATTTACAAATGGTATTTGTTTATCAGCTCATATTCGGGAGTTCGCTATAGATTGATGACGTTTTATAATGACGTACAATTTTGCCTCTGGAGTATATATAGCGAAAAATCTAGTTCAATCATTGCTGCTTGTTCAACGTAATGAGGACGGGAATTGTAAGCCTTCGTTTTATAATGTAACAAAAATTGACAGTATTTTTTATTTGTATGTATGTACTTCAGAGTTTATAAGATTTTTTTATTTGTATGTATGCAGGAGCAGAGGTGGCTGTGTGGTAAATATCTTTCTTACCAACCACATGGTTCCGGGTTGAGTCCCACTGCGTGGCACCTATGGCAGGTGTCTTCTACTATGGACTCGGGCCGACCAAAGCCTTGTGAGTGGGTTTTGTAGACGGAAATTGAAAGAAGCCCGTCGTATGTATGTATATATTTGTGTGTGTGTGTGAGTGTGTGCGACTGTATTCGTCCCCCCAGCATCGCTTGATAACCGATGCTGATGTGTTTACGTCGTTAGGCAAAACAGAACCGATAGAATAAGTACCAGGCTTACAAATAATAAGTCCTGGGGTCGATTTGTTAGACTAAAGGCGGTGCTCCATCATGGACACAGTCAAATGACTGAAACAAGTAAAAGAATAAAAGAATAAAAGAAAGAATGTACTTCAAAATTTTAAAAATATTTTCCATTCTCTCTACAGATTTCCTCGGAAAATATCCACTCGATTTCTGAATATATAAGTTCAATTTACTAACATAGAAAACTTTTTTATATCACAGAAAATTATTCTTCATCATATATTTTCTTTTTAATTTTTTTCCTTTTTTAAATTGCTGTGTGCCCATTCGACGCTGAAGAATTAATTAACGAAACACATCTAATGTCACCTTACGATTGTTTTTTTCGATTATAGCGTACGCTTTGTTTATTTATTCTCTTACACATATATGTTGTAGACATGTCATAAAATGACAAAAGGTGAAAACCTGCCGCCGTTTCATTCCATATATTCCTTCTAAAGGTCGAAATATAGAACAGTCAATATATATATAACTCGAACAATGCGCACATTAAAATTTTATTACTAATGGATTCGTTCGTAAATTTATTGTTTTCGGATCCCCCTGGGCGATAAAGATTTAGCTTTGACCTCTGCAACCGGATGTGCCGTTTATGCGAGAGCATCATCGTAGCATATCAGGAAATTCGAGTGCTTATTTAATTATGCCTCGAACACTTAGCTAAATATCTCCGTCTCGTGACCAGTAGTCACGGAACGTATTTGCTTATCATGTGATAAAGTTTATCTTTTACAATTGATAATTTCCAATCAATATAGCAGCTAACTCCACTCTTTATGATTTCCATCATTATCATCAACATCATCATCATCATCATCATCATCATCATCATCGTCAGCACGATCTTCGTCGCTGTATTAGTCGTTGGTGTCTTGGTTCTTTGTCGTCATCGTCAATCTTCGTTGTCGTCATCGTCACCATCATCACCACCACCCTCTGCCCCTCTTCATCCTCCTCCTCATCATATCATCATCATCATCAACTTCACCATCACTGAGCTTACAACATTTTTTTGTGAGAGTGTCTTCTGAATAACGCCATGTATGGCTTTGTTCGTGTCTTTACTTTAATGTCATCACGCTGTATACTTCTTATTTTTTAATCCCAGAATGCGAATGCTCAACTGCAGTGATCTGGATTTCTTTTCTTGCTAGTTTGTTTCGTGTTCCGCTTATTTAATAAATGGAACGTGTAAGCTCTGCTAATTTGTTGGGTTTTTGTTTGAGCAATTCCATAAAGCTTTGTGTTTCGATCTCAAATAGGGATTGATATAATTGCGTGATATAAACGGATGTGTATAAAATGTTTTGTGTATATTTAATGATAAATTTCAAAATTTTATCTATCATTTATACAAACGTTTCCGTCCCTTTAGCGACGAACTAACTTGCACTTAAAATATTTCAGATAAGGGCAAATAACCAGTGCAAATAGTTTATAACGTTACATTTCACATAGTTGAGTAAAATGTTCTTTTCTTGTGTACGCTAGGCACAAAGCCCGAAATTTTTGGAGAGCGGGGTCAGTCGATTTGATCGATTTTAGTAGGCAACTCGTACTTAATTTATCGACCCCGAAAGAATAAAATGCAAAGTCGACCACTGTGGAAATTGAACTCAGACCATAAAGACGAAATTGGCCGTGTGCAAAATAATACTTTTGCTACCTAATTAACGATAGATATCGGAAAGAATTTGGACAAGTTTTATCAATTTGTTTAAATCTGCCAAAGAATACTTACGTATGTGCTAATGTTCAAAATTTTCCCTTTAGATCCAGTAAAAATACTGGACAGAACGTTTTATTTTTATGATCAGTGAAACAACAGATCATTTGTCAATTTTACTGAAACGAAATTGGTTTCTTGGGAAATGGTGGATTTAATTCAAATGTGAATCTCAATCGTAAGAGGAGCGATAAAATATTTCACAGTCACTAATAAACATTTTCAGGATGGACGCTTGTGAATAAGACTGTTGAAAGGTTAACGTAACCCGAAGAATTTAAATAGCCGCATTTGGTTTTATTTCCATCTCTGTTTTACAGAAATATATCGATGAATTCGAGACAAATCCATGTTCATTTGTTTCCGGTCGTAGTGTATCTAGAATCTTGGTTCTGTGTTCTACTCTATCATATTATCTCACATTGTAGCAAAGACGGCATTATTCGATATATCTTCATTTTGAAGACAGTACGTGGCAACTAAAGTCCATTAGAGATCTTTGTTTTAGGTCGAGTTACTGTAATCATTTCACGTTTTACTGTCAATTGAGATCGTTAACAGAATATAAAGGACAAAATAATGAGATTGGAAATATGAATCATCAGATTATTTAAATTCCCTGGCACTTTTTCCTAATATTATTTATTATGTTTGAATTTAATCCTGAATTGAATCGTGAGAGATTACGAATTCCGACCATCACAGTGCCGCTCTCAGATTTAATATTATTTGTTGGTTCATATATCCATAACTGTCAAGACAACAAATATATTTTAATATAATCTACATATCATCGGATTTGATTAATAATTTAAATCATTTCTTTGTCTCAGCCAATCTAAGAATACTAAGGAGACATAACATTTCAGCAATGAATTTCATATTAGAGCCCGTTTGTCGACATAGTTGAAGATGATATATTTAAAGAATGTTCGTATCACACAACTATTGTCTTTGTCACTCCTGATGTAAAATGATTTGCTTTCAACATTTTATGGTCTTTTAAAGATCACTTAAACTATCGAACCAATGCGAGGGCGTGTATGTCTCGTTTGGCTTAACTAGAATTATACGATGATTCACCCTCAAATCACACAAATAATTTATAATTTTAATAAGTTTGTTGTAATACTTGTCAGCAGCAACGCGATTAATATTGTATCACGTTACATAGACATGAATAATCATAACACTTCTGTAAAAATTACATCTTGGATCTGCGGGCTAGCATGCAATATAGAACCAGGGTGGCTAGATGACACTATCCGCCGGGATCTGGGTGTCAGCAGCGCCAAGCTCCTCAGTATAAAGCTGTTACCGGTGGGTGATTGGGTCGGGTCGAAAGTGGTTTTGATCCTGTGGACCCAATAAGCAAATTATTTAGTCTTTCCGGACATTTTGACTATGGCTGGGTGCAGGTACCCGGTGATTCTTGAGGGCTGCCTCCTCCCAAGTGTCACGTGTGCCTGGAACCTGGCCATATAAAAAAGAACACCAAAAGAGATCGATAGGATAAGTACTAGGCACACAAAGATATGTATATATATATATATATATATATATATATATGTATGCATGCATATGTGTGATTGTGTGTGTATATGTTTGTGTGTCTGTATTTGTTCCCCCCCCCAACTTCGCTTGACAACCGATGCTGTTGTGTTTACGTCCCAGTAACATAGAAGTTCGGCAAAAGAAACAGATAGAATAAGTACTAACCTTATAACGAATAAGTCTTGGGGTGGATTTCTTCGACTGGCCGCAGTCGAACGACTGAAATAAGTATAAGAATAAAAGAATAAAAGTACATAGCTGTATATTCTTAAGAGACTGTTGGGCCAGACTCCCTTAACACCATCTGGTCCGGCAAATTACCGCTTTTGGATTTGGGCTGATCATAACTTTCCCTTTGCGTTTCTTTTATCTGTAACTAGCAGTTTCGCCCGGCGTTGCTCGAGTTTGGAATTGGAATTCTTGAAATTTTGCATTATGTAGCTTGTTATTCTCTTTAAGTGAGCAGTTTTCAGGTTGAAATACACCGAAAAATGGCGACACAGCAGTAAAAAATCGCAAAATATAGGGATTTTTATAGAAAAAAAGCACACATATGATGTAAATAATTTTGGTCTTAACATAGTCTGATTTAAATATTTTCTTCCACGGAAGAAAGAGCAAGCTTTCTTCTACCAAAGTCTCAGTTTTGGTTAACTTGCGCAGCAGGGTCTCGGAGAAGATAATGTTAGTTAGAAGGCTACCAAATCTGCCATACACAGACAACTTCAGCTTTATATATAGAGAAATTGTAGTTTCTTATTCCATTCAATCTTCCATTTCTCTTTTGAATCCCCAGAAACAGACCCCATTTGT
>NC_043001.1:110865344-110890344 GCF_006345805.1 Octopus sinensis | reverse complement strand
TTCATTCTATCATAAAGGAAAGCAAAAATTTGCTATTAATCTCGTGCAGGATACCCAAACTGAACAACCCGAGGGAAGTACGGCAACTATTGTTGCAAAGAAGGTGAAAATGATGGCAATGAAAAAAGCGCACGAGCAACTGGCTGATAGATGGGAGGAGAAACCTCTGCACGGCAAATATGTGACCCGCAGCAAACAAGCTGATGTTGACCAGAAGCAAACCCATCAGTGGCTACGGAGCTCAGGGCTAAAAGCAGAGAGCGAAGGTTTCATCCTGGCTGCTCAAGACCAAAGCCTATTAACCCGGAACTACCAGGCCAATGTGATGAAAAATGGAGCAGACCCAAAATGCCGATTCTGCAACGACATGATTGAAACAGTGGACCACCTAATCTCTGGATGTAAAGTCTTAGCACCAGTGGAGTATAAATTAAGACATGACAGAGTTGGCCAATATCTCCACTGGCTAATAAGTCGGCATTACAATATCAAAACTACCGACAAGTGGTATAATCACCACCCTGAGGCTGTAACTGAAGGAGAAAATGTAACCATTCTGTGGGACTTTCCAGTACATACAGACCGAACCATCAAGGCCAATAAACCAGATATTGTTGTGAAAGACCAAAACAATAAAGTTTGCTTATTGATCGACATGAGCATCCCCTGTGATCATAATATCTCAGCGAAAGAGTTTGACAAGCTCAGAAAATATAAAGACCTACTCATTGAAATTGAGAAAATGTGGCATCTCAAGGCGGTTACAATACCACTGATCGTAGGAGCACTAGAAATGATCAAGAAGGGAACCGAAAATTATATGAGAATGATCCCTGGCTTACCATCCCTGCAAGAAGTGCAAAAGATTGTCTTAACTGGTACATCACACGTATTGAGAAGAGCATTGTTGATGTGAGAACTGTTGCTGCTCATGTATTTTAATTTAACCTTTAAAAAAAAAAAAATGAACGAACTACTGAGTTTGGTTTAATGGCCTACCAATATATACTATGAGTTTCTTTGCCCTAGGAGTCGGGAAGACACTCGGCAAGAAATGGAAGCAAATTTGAAAGAAGAAAAAAAAAGTAATAATAATAATAATAATAGTGAAAGCACGTGATGAAAATAAAATTACTGAATAGTAATAATGCTGGTTGTTGTTCATTATGATCCTCATGTTGTTCATCCTCCTCCTCCTCCACTTCTAATTGTTATTGTTGTTGTTAATTTATCGAGTTGGGTAAAAGGAGTTGTTCTCCGAAGGCTATTTACGTGAGCGACTATCCAAATCTACCGGAACGAATTAAGGATGAATATACACATCATTATTTTGATTCTCGCTGTTTTGTGTATTCACAATAATTCAATATCACCTTGGTAAACATTAGCTTGCATCGCCACACATTTCGTTTGCTGAATTCTGTAAAGAAGCTTAATATGATTCCTCGGTACATTGAGACATCCGAGCAGTGAATGAGTAAGAGTCCAATATATCATCGAATAATATGTTGTCAAAAGACATACGTATAAGTTAACACAGAATGGTGAATAGTACTCTGACCTTCAAGTCAACCGGGTCTATCTGTTTATCTATCTATCATATATCTATCATATATATATATATATATATATATATATATATATATACATATATATACACTCTCGGAGTGGTTGGCGTTAGGAAGGGCATCCAGCTGTAGAAACACTGCCAGACCTGACTGGACTGGTGCAGCTTTCGGGCTCCCCAGACCCCAGTTGAACCGTCCAACCCATGCTAGCATGGAAAGCGGACGTTAAATGATGATGATGATGATAATGGATCAAAACCGCAATAGAAGAATATAAAATAATTCAGACAGGTCAAACATCAATCAGAAAGATAGGAAGAAAAAGGAACGGTCATTCATAGCGTTCTTTCTTCAGTTAAGTTTCCAGCTGTTCTTACAGTTTCGGTCAGTTACATTTCAGACTGTTCGGTCTGGTTGGCCCCGAACAAGTCTAAGCCAAGGGCATGAGATTTTTTGTAAGAGAGTTAACGAATGTATACAGTAACAAAAACAAACGACGGAGAACATGGTAGGCAATTACCAATATAAACGACAAGAATATAACAACAGGTGACTTTCGACTGAGAACGAACCAAATTGAGCTCGCGAGTAGAAAATGAAAGCCTTGAGGCAGGAACGTCGGAATTGGACATAAGAAGTGTTGGCGGTCGGCAATCAAGACAAAAGAGAAAGATCATGGCTATCCGGAGACCGGTCACGTCGAAGGAGGAAAGAGAGGTAGCGGGCAGCGGTATTGACAGATTGGAAATAATAAGAGACAAAGAGAAAGGTACAGGGGAGATTAAAAAAGGAGGAAGTGTAGGAATTAAAGAAAAAGAGAAACAAGAAATGTGTGTGTGTGAGAGAGAGAGAGAGAAAGAGAGAGAGATAGGGAGCGAGAAAAAGAAAAGAGGAAGAAAGAATGAGGAGACTAAAAGACAGTGTAAAAGAGTCGTAGAAAATTTAGATACATACTTACTATGAGGTGGGCACAAGTGTGTGCGTACGCAGCCATGAGTATACAAACATATTTAAAAAATGGGGGTAACCAGATCGAACAGTCTGAAGTGTGACTGCCCGAAACTGTAAGTACATATGGTGACTTGGCTTAACAAACAAGGCCACGAATGACCCGTCCTTGTTTTCTTTTTTTTTTGCCTGTCCGTCTAATTGTTGTTTTTCCTGTCTGCCTGTGTATTGTCTATCTGTCCGAATGTTCTATTGTCGTTTTGTTCCATTATATATATATAAGAAAAAATATATATTCATATAAATTAAACATTATATCATGAATAGCGATTGCGAAACCGTTCGATAGATTAAAAATCATATTATAACCATGTAAGCGTGCGTATTTTCCTTTTTTAATTTCTTATATACATTACAATCCACCACGTGGGGACAACCGAAATTCCGCTTTTCTGTTACTACTACCATATATATATATATGTGTATATGTGATATATGTGGGTGCGTTGTGTGTGGGTGTGTGTGTTCTGTGTGTGTGTTGTTTGTATGTGGTGTGTGTTTGTTTACTATGTGTGTGTGTGTGTGTATATATATGTGTGTGACAAACAGACGCTATCTGACCAGCAGGCACGGACACATCTATTCACACCCGCATACTAACCTCCTGATAACCCCAAAATCATTCATGCATAAAAGGGAAATATACACCACATTGGCTACTTCTTCTGTTCTCTCAGTTCAGTCTTTCTGTTAATACCGACAGGTCAGTAAAAACATATTCTCGCCTTGTACTTAAAATATTCTGAAATGTATAAAAAATCCATTTTAATTTTTGCTGTCAAAAGGCTGTATATATATACCAAAGATTGTATATATATACATGTAATGTGACAATTTGCGACAACCAATAATTAACGCAACCAATTCCCAATAATATATTTGTTTTATCCTTTTCTGCCAAATTTTCCCAAATTTTCTCATCACACTATTGAACTTCTCTGTTACCAAACACTATATTTATACATGTAATGTGACAATTATGTATAAAAAAACATTTTTGAATTCATAATATCCAATGTGACAATTATGTAAAAAACTTTTTGAATGCATAATATTCAATGTGACAATTATGTAAAAAACTTTTTTGAACCCATATTATTCAATGTTTCCTTAAATGTAACTTTTGACAATCTTTTACCAAAGAGTGAAACCGGTTAAGTAAATAAACATCGTTTAAATTGCATTTTCAAACCTTTTTTCTTATATAATCTCACTCGTGCGATACCCCACAACTCAACTTTTATATATATATATATATATATATATATTATATATATATATACATATATACATACATACATACTTACTTACAGATGCAGTATTAGACTAAGCCACCCCTAAATATCAAGTTTTGTGACTATAGAATAAAATATTATAATGGAGATAAGCCGAATAAAGGTAAACATGAATCTAAACTTCAGTTGCTACATACACAATTAATTTTTGGCAGACAAACCCAATAGCATAAAAGCACCCATTTTTAAATGCATGCACAGAATACGAAAACAATGATGGTAAATAACGAAGACAACTTATATAAGGGAGAGATTGTCATGTTAGCTGTAGAAAAGGAACGCATTTTTTTACGCCCTCGTAAGAATTGAGAGTCGGGATTCGAATATATGCAAAAAGCTCTCTTTTATATGTGTCATAAGATCAAATTTACGCGGTTCTATGACTTACCCTCTTTGTCTGAGTTTCAACCGCTTTTTTCTCTATTTTTCTATATATTTAAGCGTGAAGAAGGAGTCGTACGAGGTCGTTAGCATTCCTAATCATTTATTAAGTTAATCACGTTTCAAACAAAATTTCAATCGTTTTTCTTGTATGAGAAATCATTACTATAGTTATTTTTGTAGATGTATTTTGTACATGCATTTCATCAGTGATTCATATCAATGTTCATTCTTAATAGTTCCTTCAAGATTAAATACCAAACGGAGTGTGCTTTTCCACGATGCTCACAATAATTCGCCGTCCAATTTTTATAAAACTAATTTTTCTTACACGATAAACTATAATCGCATCATATAAAGCCAATCCAAGAATGTGAGAGAAAAGATTAGATAATGGGCAACAGCCACAGAAAAAATCTTGCCAATCTTTAGATGTTAGATCTATATAAACATCGGTATGAACAGGTATAAGAATATGGTAAAAGAAATTAATCTCAACTATGGATTAATGTACAATCATCTTTTTAAGAACGTGTCTATGTTACCGTTCAAAATGAAAGTATGCTTATCCACCATCAAGAATTTCAATAACTCACGTTGCGTTTAATTCTGTATATTTTCATACTTAAATACACCTGTTAACGTATCAATAACTTGATATTATATTTCAATATCAAAATTGCAGCTGAAATCTAAAATATGTTTGCTACGTTCAGTGCCGCCCTGTTACTGAATCACGCAACATTATGTTTTCAAATAATGGCTCGGAATGTTACTTCCTACGTAGGACTGTTTTGAATTACATAAATATCAGTATGTGTATAGTTTATTGGGAAAGGATTGAAAGCTTTAAGAGCCAGGTATTTGTATGAATATCGATTGTTCAATACGGTTATTGTAAACAAGTGTTCTTTTTCTTCTCTGTGTAAAAAACCAGCTCCATTATTTGTAACACCTTCGTCATAGATGCCATCGGATTGATGTCATTACGTAAACGTAGAAAGCAGATATTCCGACAGGATACACTTTTCCTAATGGAGAAATATATAAACTGCGTAGGTGAGAATCAGAGCATTTGTGACGAAAATATGCGGCGCGTCGATCCAATAGGTTTGTGCGGAAAAGGTAAGGAGCTGTAAACTGATGGAAAGAAGAATAGAGGTATGCAGCAAAATGAAATCATGTGTAAGAGATATGAATATATCTCTCATCACTACGACCATATAAGCTTCAGTTGTGCTTATCGTGATAATCAGTCGCGATATTCAATTGTAATAATGATTCTTAAGGACATTTCAACAGATAAACAAAAGAATATTCTTTTCTACTCTTGGTACAGGGCCCGAAATTGGGGAGGGGGGAGGGGGGCAGTTATTTACATCGACGCCTGTATGCAACTGGCACTTAATTTATCGACCTCGAAAGGATGAAAGACGAAGTTGACCTCGGCGGAAATTGGAACTCAGAACGCCTTCAAATGAACAAATATTATTTTTTACTCTAATGACAAGGCCCGGAATTTGGGGGAAGGGGACCAGTCGATTAGATCGACCCCAGTGCGCAACCTGTACTTAATTTATCGATCCTGAGGGTGAAAGGCAAAGTCGACCTCGGCGGAATTTAGACGTAGAACTTAAAGACAAACGAAATACCCATTTCTTGACTACCCAGAACGGGCTAAACACAGAGAGGACAAACAAGGACAGACAAACAGTTTAAGTCGATTACATCGATCCCAGTGGGTAACTGGTACTTATTTAATCGACCCCGAAAGGATAAAAGGCAAAGTCGACCTCGGTGGAATTTGAACTAAAAACGTTTCTTATTTCTTTATTGCCCACAGAGGGTTAAACATAGTGGGTGCAAACAAGGACAGACAAAGGGATGGAGTCGATTACATCGATCCCAGCGCGTAACTGGCACTTAATTTATCGGCCCGATGGGAAGAAAAGCAAAGTCGACCTCGGCGGAATTTGGACGCAGAACATAAATACAGATGAAATGCCTCTAAATATTTCACCCGACGTGCTAACGTTTGTCAGCTCACTGCCTTCAAATGAATAAATATTAAATGAACAAGATATAAAACGGATAAAATATGAAGACGAGTACCAACGAATGAATAAATATAATATGGAAATTGTGGAATAGCGATTGGCAAGATTAATATTTGCTTCATATTTCAGGTTATATAATATTATTAACACTCAAGCATAAGTGTTGTATATTTATCCGACGCTTATATTAACCTTAGCTTTGGGACAAGAATTTGAAAAAAATTATTTCTATGAATCCACGATGTAGGTAAATAACGAATGGAGTAAAGTGAATGAAATCTCATCTCCAATTTTTATATCCCGTCTTATGGGGAACTCAGTAAAAATATGGTGTAAAGAAACGTTTGAATACATATCCATGGTAAAAATCATGCAATGTACAGAGGGTAGATTAACTGAAATTATAAGATTAATTAGTAATGCAGTTCTATATTTAAGAGATGAGGAATTATGTACATTACTTACAGTATTTATATTATTTACATTCGGCGGATATTTGTCCTCATCTTGTTGTTGTTAACACGTTACGGCTGATATACCCTCCAACCTTCTTCGGGTGTCTTGGGAAACTTTCGAAACTGAGTTCTCATTCCTAAGGTAGTTTTCGATGTTATTATTATTATTATTTTCTTTCCTTTTTTCTTCAAATTTTCTTCCGTTTCTCGCCGAGTATTTTCCGTACACCCAGGGCAGAGAAGCTCATTGTATGCATTCCCAGATTACACACGAAGTTTCACAGGCAAAATATGTATTTAAAAAATTAATAAATAAATAAATTCATGAGTGGATGTTGTTTTCACAGCTATTATTATTATTATTATTATTATTATTATTATTATTATTATTATTATTATTATTATTATTATTGTTGGAATCTTGTGCTTCTAACCACTACGCCATATGCCCACGGGCATATGGCGTAGTTTTAATAATATTCCTTTTACTATTCCTTCATTGATGTATAATGGGATCGAAGGTTTATGATACCTGTGGAGTATCTCATTTCAAGGATCTGGGGCACGAAGAAGTTCACAAGCGAAGTAAAAGTTAATAGCCGTTTATTTACAGAGCTCCCGTTCATATGGATCGCTCTCAGCGACCATCTTTATAGCAGCGTGTGGTTCGTTATAACTCCATACACGGGAGGTTCGTTACCCCTGGAGATAAACTGATGGAGTTAGAGCGGGACAAGAGTCCTCTGTGAGCTGCTAACTTCGCAGTGTTTCTCAGCGTAAGCGAGAAATGGCCGAGCATTTCACAGACCATTTCTTAACACAGTAGGATGGCAGATATTTGGCTTCTGTTTCTAACAAGGAGCGCTCCATTGCATATGGAAATGTTTGTCAATCGCTTTGAATTCGTGAATATTGGAGCACTTGGGGTCCATGTTCTCAACAACTATATGGTAACGTTGAGATTTTCAATAAAAACTAGAGAATTGCTGACTACTTTTTTTATTAAAATGGCTTGTGCGAAATATCGTTGGAATTCTTGGCATTTTTTAGCACCATCTTGAATCTCAGATGTGGTATGTACATTCTCATTTTTTTGTCAACGCTGTGAATAATTTCTGCTTTTGCATTTAATATTGAAATAGAAACAGGTAATTCACCTAAAATGTGATGCTGAAAACTGATTCAAATAGCAGAATTTGTATTTTTTATATATTTAAAGACACACTGCGCAACTGTTTCAAATACAGATTCCAGTTTTCGCGGTTTGGTACAAGATCATTGGATATGGAAGCCATCTTCGCCTCATACTCTTCCTACATCTCCTCTTCATTTTCTTCTCATCTCCTCTGCTCCTCCATTTTCTTGTTTCATTCTCATGAGAATTTCAAACCCCCAACAGTTGAAATTCCAATGAAGACATTTTGCATCCAATCATATTACTCCTAGAGTTTCAATAATGCAACTGTATTAAGATATATTTCCTTTTCATTATATCAACGTAGATTTACTTACTAAACGCATCACTTCAAAATTGTTATATCTTTTTATTTCTATCCAGTTTGATATTTTCTTTTTGAAACGTTATTACTTTAACGATATGAGGATGTGTTCATCTTGTTGCATATTACTGTTCCAACTATTCAGGTGCTAAAACATACTTTTTACACATTCGAAGCGAGAAATCCAAAATTCACAGGGATTCGTAATATAAGATTTTGTTTTACGTCTTCAAAAGTGTGGGAAGCCTTTCTCGTTGTTCAAGACGACACCCTGTGTGAAGTCACATGGCTTCAGGTATTCTTCTGACGAAAATAAGATGATGAGTTTGATAAAAAAACTGGCAGGTTGAATATTTGAGCAAGACACAATATTTTCAGGTACCTCAAGGCCTCATACCTTGCGAAAATTAGTAGTACCTGTATCTTAAAGGTCATTGTGTGAAACTGAACCTCCTCTTTTACTCTTTTGCTCTTTTAGATATTTCAGTCATTTGACTGTCGCCATGCTGGAGCACCGCCTTTACTCTAGGAAATCGACCTTAGGACTTATTCTATCGGTGTCTTCTGCCGAACCGCTAGGTTACGGTGACGTAAACACATCAGCATCGGTTGTCAAGTGATGTTGGGGGAACAAACACAGACACACAAATACATTCAGACACACATGCATATACATATAAATATATACGACGGGCTTCTTTCAGTTTCCGCCTACCGAATCCACTCATAAGGCTTCGGTCGACCCGAGGCTATAGTAGAAGACACTTGCCCAAGTTGCCAAGCAGTCGGACTGAACTCGGAACCATGTGGTTGGTAAGCAAGCTACTTACCACACAGCCACTCCTGCGCCTATATAATTACATGTGTCACATGTCGTTTCATTATTCGCTCAACATTACATATAGTGATCGCCATCAATACAGACACCAGGATATACCTTCTATAAAGTACCCGTTTTTTTTTCTCCAAAATAATTACTCAACATTGATAATATCATCACATTATGAATTCCTGCCAATACCTTGCAATTAAAAAGCAAAGTGTTAATTTTATTCTCATCAACAAATTTAATGAAAGGCCATAACAGCAATTTTCTGGTAGTTATTGCATACTGCTCAACCTGATAAAACTTGTGAAACAATATTTAAACACAGAACTGAAATACCACGGTTTAAATTTAAATGAACTTAGCAAGTAATTTCAAAAAAGCTCCATTAAGAGTAACATTTGATAAAAAGCAAATTGCTTTTGTTTTTATGGTGCTTGAGATTCCAGCGTTTTCCTTAACTTTCTGTACGTAACAAAAATAATTATCTCTCACAATTTTTAAGAATACATTTGCACGCGTAAGAATTGCAAAAATTTCATAACAACTTATAGCTTTTCAGAAACTGTTATACAATTCTGTTTCATTTTGTAACAAACTTTTAAAAAGACTTTTATATTTTCCCTTTAACAGCGTGAAAGGTTATGAATGTTTATTCAAATTTCTACTAAGTTTTTATTTTGTCGATATTCCATATCCACATTTTCCACATTGTCGTGAAGACCCTTCGCTGTTCCTACTCGTAAATAAGCCTAATTTTAAATAACTGGATTCGGGTTTGTGATTAGGGCTAGTCCCAAAAATATGGACTCGAAATATCGTAGCGTTGCAAGATTGATCGTTACTGTTTCACTCTTCATAGATGCATTTCGTAAATGAACAATCATCATTTCACACGCACGAGCGCGTAATTACATAAGTGTGGTTATATGTGTGAAAAATATGGCGGCGAGCTGGCGAGGTCGTTACTACGACGGGTGAAATGCTTAGCGGTATTTCGTCTGCCGTTATGTGCTGAGTTCAAATTTCGCCGAGGTCGACTTTGCCTTTCATCCTTTTGGGGTCGATTAAATAAGTATCAGTTACGCACTGGGGTCGATATAATCGACTTAATCCGTTTGTCTGTCCTTGTTTGTCCTCTCTGTGTTTAGCCCCTTGTCGGTAGTAAAGAAATAGGTATTTCATCTGCCGTTAAGTTCTGAGTTCAAATTCCGCCGAGGTCGACTTTCCCTTTCATCCTTTCGGGATCGATTAAATAAGTACCAGTTTCGCAATGGGGTTGATGTAATCGCATGAATCTCTTTGTATGTTCTTGTTTTTCCCCTCTGCGTTTAGCTCCCTGTGGAAAATAACGAAATATATATGTGTGTATGATAATATGCATAAGCATGAATTAATGTCAATGGTAATATTTGACTATTTGAATTTTATAGAAATTATATAAACACTCTGAGTCACTTTGACATAGATACGGCTATGTAGCGGCAATAGGGAGCGAATGCTGAATATTTTTGCCACTAATGTTACTTTCAAAGCAAATTAGGCAACGATGGAACTTAAATCTGCTCGTTCTACCAGCTAAGAAATACTACCAAATCACCTTTATTGCATCTCACCGTACTCTGATATTGTTCTCCTAATTTCCATTCAATTGGCGTTCTGCTCACGGCTATAACTTTAATCAGTGTGCATCAAGGGGGAGACTGCAACAATAACATCACATCAATATGCTATCAAAAATAATGTTTATTATAGATTATTTTTATGCATTTCTATATAAAACATATAGTAAAATATACTTGCAAATTTGTATTTTCTGAGCACAAGTTTTACTGATTGAATCCAGTGAAATAAAAAGAGAAATATAACTCAGAAATTGATTAATTTTGCTAGTGGTTTACATTTATGCTGATGTTATTTTTACGTTCAAGGCGGTATATGGACAGAGCCGTTGGAGCGCTTTCCAGTATTTCCTTTACATGCCAAGTTTGTGTACAATTCTCAGCCAAAATGACCCTTGCATTTGGGGGTGAATAAATAACGAAACATCTTAATACAGTGTATGGTCGAAATAGTGCAGTATCGAGTGTTAATCCTTAAAGTATCTATTTACAGATTTGCCTTCTGGCAACTGTAATTGTGACAGATAAGAATTTGATAAACGTATGCACTTCATATCTTTCTCTTGATAAATAACAAGTGATTTACGTGAGAAATTAACCCAGGCCTGTACATTCGACATCTACAAATGCATATCCATCCGATCACAAGGTACACACTCCATATATACATGTATTATAAATAAGGAAATATTGAAATTGACGGTAGCTCTAGTAGTTATACTAATAAATATTGCTATCTTAGTTTACAAATCAACTGGTTTTCATGTGATGAAATATTTCATTTACCGAAGAAAATACGTCGCACTTCTTATTAAATTAGCTTAGAGCCTTGCTATTGAATTCTTAGTTCCTTAACGGAAATATCTTAAATATAGGCAATCCTTAAAAATGCAGATGCTTAAATAAATATTTCACATCATAATTCAGTATTTTTTCTTATGTGTGTATGTCTGTGTGCGTGTAAATTGGTAGTGAAACCTTATTCGAAAGACTATGTGCTGTTGAGAAATTTTGAAATTAGTCGTTAGTGACAGTTTTTCTGTAGTAAATAATCAAGGAAGATTGACAGTGTAAGCGAGAGAGAGAAACAACAAGAAATGATTTATATTTAAAACAGAAAAATCAATATTTCGCTTAAATAAGGAAATATAGGAGTGACGTAGCCATATCAGCGACAAATGAAGGGAAACATTTTCCCAATGCCGAGGAGGTCTTCCTGGCAGAATGCTTACGACAAATTTCCTAATATAGACTGTGTTTTGATATTAACCCCCAGCCCTAGTATCAAACAAATACTATTTTGACATTCATACAAGAAACTGGATTCATATTGAGATATCTGTTGGCTAAATCACTCTTCAAATACTACTCAGATAATAAGATATGGCAATTTACTTTGTATTACATCCGTGTATATAAAATTCTTTGTTTCTCTGTCTGTTACCTACGCATTCTCAAACGGCTCGACCAATTCAAATAAAATTTTACAACTAATAGTATCAGGTCCCGTGATTGCCATCATGTAACTTTTGTTTTGCATTTGGATTAAAATAATATAACATTAGCACTGGTTCTGCATAACGCGTTAAATAATAGTTTCGCTTTTATTCTTTCATTTGTAATTCTAATGTAATAACACTAAGTTCATCTTATTTCAGTTATATCTTTGAGACTTTCCCAAGATCAGCAAACTCATGCTGCAGCACATTAAATGGAGTCTCAAAACAGAAGCCAGATGACACTTTCTCAAGATGAGCAAAGGCATGCCCCAACACGTCAAATGGTGTCTCAAGAGAGAAGAGAAATGAGACTTTACCAAGATCAGTAAACACATGCTGCAGCGAATCAAATGGAGTTTTAAGGCAGAAGCAATATGAGACATTCTCAAGATCAACCAACGCATGTCAGATGGAGTCTCAATACAGAAGAGAGACCCTCCCAAGATCAGCAAATGCATGCTGCAGTATATCAAAAGTAGTCTCATGAGCGGAGGGAGATGAGACTTTCCCAAGATCAGCAACTTCTGGAGCTGCTTTCGGATATGGTAACTCCCATTCTCATAAAAGTGATAATTTTGTCCAAACTGATGGGCTAAACTCAAATTGTCGTTTCTGCAAATATAACTAATACCATGTGCTGCTCAGACAATAATGTAATATTGACAGAACTACCACCTCCTCCTCTATCTCTTATGGATCTTCTGGAACGTACTTCCATCCGATCAGAGGATTTTCTGAACAATATCAGACAATATAACTCTGCATTTCAAATAACATCGTTTGGTGCATCTAAGGAGATAGCTGAACAAGGATTTAAGCAAGTCTATCACCTCATTGCTTTCCTGTTGCCCACAAATGAACAACCACAGTTTCTCTAAATTTACTTTATGAGTGATGTAGGGCAACAAACACACACGAAGGTTTCAAAACGTCAGGCGACGGGTCGTCTTAGATGCAACGCTGACCACCGCTAAGGAGAGTATATCCACTGACAGCTTTTCGGTGCGTTCTAAAATCACATGGTCCCTTTCGCTCCCAATCCCCCATTACTGGTATACTCCACACGAACGCGTGACATATCGGTTACTCGAATTAGGCGGCGAGCTGACAGAAACGTTAGCACGCCGGGCGAAATGCTTAGCGGTATTTCGTCTGCGTTACGGTGTGAGTTCAAATTCCGCCGAGGTCGACTTTGCTTTTCATCCTTTCGGGGTCGATAAATTAAGTACCAGCTACGCACTGGGGTCGATGTAATCGACTTAATACCTATGCCTGTCTTTGTTTGTCCCCTCTGTATTTAGCCCCTTGTGGGTAATAAAGAAATAGGTTACTCGAATTAGCTCATCATATACTTCACAAATGTCTTGTCAATGCAGCACTTTGCCGTGTCATCTTTTTCAATCTAACTATAATATATATATGCAAACTATTTTAATTCCGAGCAACGCCTGGTATCTCTGCTAGTTGAAAATATACATTGCAACTTATTCCTTTTCGAAAACGATTGTTTTAGAGATACGCGCCTCAATGCAATTATAAGCGAAATTGTAATTCAAAGTATAGATAAAGTTACGTTTACAGAATAATTAAGAATAGATAACCAATATGGATTTGGTTACAATAATGTTATCTCCACTACCTCCAAGGTTTCGTTAATAAATCCCATTGTAAGAAAATCACAGAATAAACTAATGATTTAATTACGACAGCGTAGCACTAAAACGCACAGTGTTTCAAATATGTATATGAGGGGGTACATAAAAGACACTGCAATTTTGCAGTATTATTTTATTCACTTGGTTTTACAAGTTTACACTTTTATCACCTCCAAAGTAGTCTCCGTTTGAAGCAGTGATCGGTCCAGAAGCATTTTCCACTGTCGGAAACATTGCTGGAACTCTTGCGAAGTACTGCCTTTTAACACATGGGTTTTTTTCCCCCTCTTCCACATTTGCAAATTTCGTCGCACCAGCTTTCGTCACCACTGATTACCTTCGTAAAGGGGTCCGGATCAACTTCCAACTGTTCTTTCATCTCACATGAGCGAGCGAGGCACATATTTTCATTCGCAATTACTAGCTGAAAATGGAAGGAGCTCGAGGACATACCAACGATATCAAAAAGTTCGTCTATTATTCGGTCCTCCAAAATCATTTCATGAATTTTCATGATGTTTTCTTTCGTTTTGGAGGTCGACGGTCGCCCTGAGCGCGGTTGCTCCTCAAGTTATTATTGCTAAAGCGTGAAAACCATTCATAACCTTGTTTTTTTCTCCCGGTAGCGTCCTTGTAAGCTGTTTGAAGTATTACAACTGGTTCGGCAGCCGCTTTCTCCAGCAGGAAAAATGTAATTCACGGGAACACACTGTCCCTTCGTTTCAGCCATCGCAAAATTTGACGAACAGGGGAGAAATACTGAAAAACAAAGACGCACCACCTAGCAGTATAACATATACAGAAAATAACATTGACATCTCAGTTTAACAGATATAGTTACCAAAATTTCATTAAAATAGCTTGTAATACTAAAGAGTTAATTCATTCATCTCCTGCAACTCTTCTTCTGGGCGGTCTTGTTTAATTTGGTGAATGCTGCCATAATGCACGCTTTCTGTTCATCAAGCGGCTTATAACGGCGGAAGCCTGAACTACAACGCATTGCCCCAGAGAGAGCGTTTCTGGTTACTTTTTGGTATCTTCACTTATATTTCACAACGACAACTCAAAGTATGAATATTTGTATCGTTTTAATGGTAAATTTTGTAAACGCCTGTAAGAGTAGCTTCAACTTTCCAAGTATTCAGCGTTTATTAAAATTTATGTCCATAACTTTTAATGCTAACATTTAAAATTTTAAAATACCTAAAATATTTCCTCCTGTTTAAACTCAGACTAGAACATATTTTAAGTACAGTTTCATTTATATTTGCCATCTGTTAAATAACTACCAGTAGTAACATGTGGTTAAATCCACCTCATTTCCTACGCCTACACTTATATTAAAATTTTACAGTGATGCGCTAATACCCAAGTATACACCATAGAATCGAACCTATTAATACGCATTTCAAAGCTTGCGGACTAATTTCATGTTATCATCCCTCAGTTTTAAAAAACAATGGAAAAATAGGGATCTTGTAAGGTAGTGCACTTGTTATCTAAAATATAGGATGTTCATGAGTGTATACATTGTTTTCTCTGGGCCTAAAGAGATAAGAGAAATACGTGAAACAGCTACCAAATTCGCATGCAAGTGAGTAGTAATCGTTGGATGTGTATATGTATGGTTTCTGAATTTAAAATAGTTTCTGATTCGGCCACAAGGTCACCATTTCTTGTTGGGGAAGGGATTACGTAGGTACCGTCACTTGTTACAGGGAGGTTATTTTATTGACCCTGAAAGACAAATTTGTGCTCCGATGCATTATAAATCAGGACGAGAAGAGCCGGTTCATATACCGCTTTAGCATGTTTATATATACATACATACATATATATACATACATATATATATATATATATATATATATATATATATAATATATATATATGTATATATATATGTATATATATATATATGTATATATATATATATATGTATGTATATATATATATATATATATGTATATATATATATATAATATATATATATGTAATATATATATATATATATATATATATATATATATATATGTATATATATATACATATATATGTAAATATATATCCATGTATACATATGTATATATATATACATACATATGTAAATATATATCTATGTATACATATGTATATATATATGCATATATATGTATATATACATATATATATATATATATATATATATATATATATATATAATATATATATATATATATATATACATATATATTTGTATGCATATATATATATATATATATATATATATACTCAAGATACGGTGAATAAATTGTAGTCTAAATTACGCCAAAAGGAAAATAACACTGACATCTCATTTTAACAGATATATTTACCAAAATTACATAAAAATAGCTTGTAATACTAAAGAAAAAAATTCATTCAATAAAATCGTCTTTGATTCAACCACGGCCTCCAGACGTCTTCGGAATCTCCTGCAACACGTGTTCTGTTCTCCAGGAAATACTCAATGCAGTGTACAAGTTTCTGAGAGGAATTTGTCCTACTCTCCACATCGAACGTAGAACGAGTCTTGTTCTGCGGATTGTAAAACATGTAGAGAGAGCTACCACTAATTTTCTACGAACTTTCATATACAACACATTAATCGTTGTACGGTTTATGAATATTAAATGCGTTGTTAGGGAAATCTTCATTCCGTCTCAGGAGATGATAAAATCCGCTATCTTTTTTAACATAGACGCCATCAATGCGCACATTCTATGTAATTATTTTTAAATATTTTTTTAATTAAAAACGTTATCAGTCATAGGAAACAGACCGATTTCGCTCCATCTTATAAATATGAATTTGTCAATGATTCTCAAAATCACACACGTCAAGTCGGCCAATACTGAGTGTCAAGCTAGAAAACCCTAAGCAAATGTTAAAAACAATTCCAGCTATGCCATCACGCTCACTAAAATAGATGTTGTTTCGAATGTTATCAAAACTACTACATGTCTTACAGAAATTCGTAAATGCACAGTTCTACTGGCACCAGGTCAAGTAGAAAAAATTCAGCTATGCTATTACTCTACCTACTAGCCATCAGGAATATCACAAGTAAATCATATTGGTGTGAAATTTTGAAATAAGACCTGCGATTTCGAAGTAGGGTGTAAGTCGATTACCTCAAGCCCAGTGCTCAACAGGTATTATTTTCTTGACACCGAGAGGAGGAAAGGCAAAGTCGACCTCGATGTAGCTTGAATTAGGAACGTAAAGACGGGCGAAAAGCAGCTAAGCATTTTGCCCGGCGTGCTAAAGTTTCTACCGGCTCGCCGCCTTCACAGAATAATTGATAATATTTTATTTGTACTCTAGGCACAAGGCCCGAAATTTTGGGGGAGGGGTCAGTGAATTAGATCGAAGCACTACGCATCTGGTATTTAAATTATTAACTCCAAAAGGATCAAAGGCAATGTTGACCTCGGCGGAATTTGAACTCAGAACCTAAAGACAGAGGAAATACCACTAAGCATTTCGACCAGCATGCTAACGTTTCTGCCAGCTCTCCGTCTTAGAAGTATGAATAACATTCTTTTCTAATCTAGGCACAAGGCCCGAAATTTTGTGGGAGGTGGGGTATGAGTCGATTACATCGACCCCAGTGTACTTAATTTATCGATTACATCGACCCCAGGTACTTGATTTATCGACCCCGAAAGAATGAAAGGCGATTCAACTTCAGTGGAATTTGAACTCAGAACGCAAGGATGGACGAAATGCCTATTTCTTTACTACCCACAAGGGGCTAAACACAGAGAGCACAAACAAGGACAGACAAACGGATTACGTCGATTATATCGACCCCAGTCCGTAACTGGTACTTAATTTATCAACTCCGAAAGGATGAAAGGCAAAGTCGACCTCGGCGGAATTTGAACTCAGAACGTAGCGGCAGATGAAATACGGCTACGCATTTCGTCCAGCATGCTAACGTTTCTGCCAGCGCACCACCTTAGAAGTATTAATAATATCAACAATTATTTATATACAAAAGTATACAAGCTTGGCCATATGTACTTCGTTATGTAAATAATTATTGCTTATTGACCATCACATGCCCGTTATAGTACCTTTGGGCGGCCGTTATCAATACTACAATTATCATTTTTAGTATTGCTATATATTATTACTATATTGAAATTGTAAATGCCACCCTGTGATAACCCAAGTGAGATCAAGTGAGTATTATCATGATTAGCAAGGACTGGTATTTAAATCCTCATGACTCTAGGTAAAATCCTAGACACTACTATTCATTGAGAAGAACTATACGCGTTTACTGAACTGAGTAGAAACAGCAATTCCATCTCTATAATATTTCAACTCTCTAGGGACGGTTACAAAATTATCTTCTTTGATTATATGTCTCTTCCATCAAAACTGACAAGAGAATATACTGACGTCATTTTTTTCCTGATTACTCAAGTAACAATAATTCAATTTGCTTGTAAAAAAACATTTATAATTCTGAGGCAACGATTATTATTCAGACTCAAACCAGCGACCATGTTTTTCGACGCACAGAAATGTAGAAACCAAATCACTAAAAATGATAATCCGATGAACTGCGAAACCTGAAGATTACAAAAAGATTCAATTTGTGGTAAAACTGGGAATATCTTTAATTATTCATGAAATTCTTAAAATTAATGTCCGAAAACTAAGATACGCGAATAATACTGCATTATGAAATTGTTTGTTAGTTGCTTATATTTGTATACACCCACAGGATTTCTATTTCCATGTTAATTACTTGTGTGTTTATATGAAAATTGTACATCGTCATATGTTATATAACGATGTTATAGGTATTCTTTTAGCCTTTTATTTTTTACTTGTTTCAGTCATTTGAATGCGGCCATGCTGGAGCACCGCCTTTAGTCGAACAAATCCATCCCATAACTTATTATTTGTAAGCCTAGTACTTATTATGTTGGTCTCTTTTGCCGAACCGCTAATGTTACATGGACGTAAACACACGAGCATCCATGCATACATACACACACACGCACACACACAGACACAGACACAGACACACCCACACACACACACAAATTTACATACAAGAGACCAAAAGTGTACGTACGCCGCTATATGCATATATAAAAAAAAAAAAAAAATAATGGAACAATAGCGTAACAAGTGACATTAAGACATTCGGACAGTTAGACAATACAAACAAAGGACTGAATAAACAAGGACGGATCAGTCAGAGTGTCAATCTACAGTCGAGTACCAGATCGTCTTTACAGTTGCGGCCGGTTACACTCGAGATTACTCTAATCTGGCCGGCCCCAAGAAAATCTAAGCTAAGGGCACTGGATTCTTTGGAAGAAGAAAGCAAGCGAATGTATACGATAACAAGGGCGCAAAAAAGATCGGAGAAATGGTACACAATTACAAGTACAAACAACAGGATATTAACAACAGTTGACTTTCGACTAAAGACGAATTAAACTACATGGGCCTTTTGACAGTGAAACCTTATGGCAAGAACATAGAAGGTGGGAGTCGTGGGATGAATACGAGAGCTGCTGCACGGATGGTGGTCGAATCAAGAAAGAAAGGTCAGGCTTGGTCGAACACCGCTCACGTGGAAGGAGAGGATAGAGGTAGTGGGTAGAGGAATTGAAGAATTAGGAAAGGAAGGGAGAGAAAAATACAAAGAGACGGCTACCTTATATTCCTTCCCATGACTTTTATCTCTTATGTTCCAGTCGTAAGGCTTCACTTCCACACACGCCAGCTTAATTTAATTCGTCCTTAGTAGAAAGACACCTGTCGTTGCAGCCCTTCATCCGGTTCTTTGCATTTTAATTTGATATAATCTACTTTCACCCAGTTTCTCAATATTTGCTCATCTTGATTCCTGAAATAGACAGGCAACTCTTTCAGCGGTAAGTTGTGATCGCAGTTATTGTACGCCATAGAAATCGGACAACCGGTCTTAGAATCCTAACATAACACACATCCTTGTTTGGGAACCGTATTCATAAATTACACGCGGATTCACACACACATACACACACACATGAACACACGTGCGCACGTAAATAATTGTCCTTCATTACCTTTTCCAATGTTATCATGATATTTCTTGTGCTTTTGTGGTTTGTCTTCCTCGGAGCATTTGCAGGTGAAACTGTTATGCTAATTTCTTATCATGATGATAGAATTCAGTTTGTGCTTTTGTTAGACCAGAACATAGTTTAGTTTAAATGATGATTAACAGGGGTGATTATATGTGTGTACATTCAATACTAACATCGAAGAATGACAGATCTGATAAGATACTTGCACTTAGCAACGACTGTAATTTTGGAAAAATTGAGAAGTTGTTTTGCTCCAAGTAAATGTCGTCCATATTAAATTCTTTATCATGCAAATTGTGTACTCGTATCTTTTCCTTTCGATCATTTTAATTTTCCCCAATCCCTAAACTGCCAATCAATTTCTAAGCTGCCTTTATAATTCCTTTTAACAATCAGGCTGAATAAATTTATCAAACTTCTGCTCTCCTTCCCGAGAAACGAATGTATATGGAAACATAGGCGTACAATATCTACAGATATTTCCTATATTTTCATATATTAGCTATATTAACCCGACTTTGGAGTAGCTTTTTTAAAATATGCAAAAGAAACGTTACTGTATTCCACTATGACTTCAATATTATGTGGTTGCGTGTATATACAACTCAGAACGTAGCGACAAGACACATACCTATTTCTTTACTACCTACAAGGGGCTAAACACAGAGACGACAAACAACGACAGACAAACGGATTAAGTCGCTTATATCGACTCTAGTCCGTAACTGGTACTTATTTAATCGACCCCAAAATGATGAAAGGCAAAGTCGACCTCGGCGGTATTTGAACACGGAACGCTAAGCATTTCGCCCGGCGTACTAACGATTCTGACGGCTCGTCGCTGTTAATGGTTTCAAATTTTGCCACAAGAGCAGAAATTTTGGGAGAAGGGATGAGTCTATTACGTCTACTCCAGTGTTTCACTCGTACTTAATTTATCGACCCCGAGTGGAAGAATGGCAAAGTCAGCCTCCGCGAAATTTGAACTCAACGTAGCGACGGGTTAAATACCACTAAACATTTCATCAGTCGTGCTAACGTTTCCGCCGGCTCGCTGCCTTAAACCGCCTTAATAACAATAATAATAATAATAATAATTCATGCTATTAGAAGATTATATCTACCCCCAGTGCTCGAGTGGTGCTAATTTTATCGACACAAAATGTAGAGAAAAATGGCAATGGAATGAGTAGGATTTGAACTAAAAATCTTAAACATTCGGAAAAAATGCTACTAATAATTTTGGTCGCCATGTGTACAATTCAGCCCGCAACTAGAACTTATAACATGAACATAAAGTGTGTGTGAAAGCGCGCAATAATGCGAGCAAAATATCGATAATTAAATTCGACGCCCACGTTTATCAATCAGGCACCTCGTTTCGCTAATTACGCTTCCGTTATCCTTCCTTCATTTGTCGACCACGGTTGAAGCTTTCAAAATATTTGGTGCGTATCTCATGTGTTATACAGGGTAAGTGATGACGATTGCCCACGCCTTGCGGATAGTTGAAATATCATCCTTCATAATGATTATCCGATATCTCCACGCATATTCTGTTGTTTATTGCGCCTGAAAACGTGATACCACATTCTTCTGCATTCGTACTTCCTTGGGAAATTCCTTGTTCGCGTGTGTATGTGCCTGTGTTCAACTATCCGTCTCTCTCCTCTCTCGCGCCCGCACTCTCTGTACACACACAAACACACACACACATACACACACACACACACACAAACACACACACACACACACACATACATATATATATATATATATATATATATCCCTCGCTTTATTGCGGTTCACCTATCGTGGTTTGAAATTTAAGCTTACGTCGATTTCTCTGTGGTGTTGTTTTGCTTTTATTATAAGAGAATAGATATATGCAAATTGTAAATATATACAGTACAGTACTGTTTCTAATCCGCGGAGCGTTTTGAAACGTAACACTTGCGATAGTCGAGGGATTTCAGTGTGTGTGTGTGTGTGTGTGTGTGTGTGTGTGTGTGTGTGTGTGTGTGTGTGTGTGTGTGTGTGTGTGTGTGTGTTGTTTTTGTAAAGATATTTATAGAGAGATACATACATGCAATCGTATTTCATCAAAATGAAAGGCATTATCACCTTACGATGTGATTGATGCGTCATTAATTATGGTGTTTTGTTTGATTACATTAGTGTTGATCCTCAGTTGGTACTTATTTTATCGACCCGGAAATAATGAAAGGCAAACTTTTACTTCGTTGAAAGACACCCATGATGCCACAGATACCCTGCGGCTGGTAGCTGAAGAACAATACAGTGACATTGATGGTAGTGGATTAAGTCTGGTTCATTAAAATCACATATGACTACAAGGTTTGTCTTTCTAGTTTGAGTATGTTGAAATACATTCAGCATGGATATCAATTGTACCTTTTCGAATTTACTACTTTCACTAATTTACTCGTCTTCTTTAATCGACTGGTAAAAAAGGTTAATATTGGATTCGATACGTGCTATATAAAGTCTTATATTTCGTCTAAATGAATTTTTTGCGTAATAAGATAAACAACCAAGGCTGTGTAGCTATTAGACCATTTATAGATAGAATGTCTTACAGCTGTTTCCAGGATATTTATTAACAATATCCCTTCATCGGAGACGGTGTGAGAGGATGGTTAAGTCATAGCTAGTTTAGATGAGATACAAAATAGAGAGTGAGGTGGAGGGAAGAAGATTGATGCAAGATATGTATGGGTATTGAAGTTGTAAATCCATTTTTTAGGCATAATGGTATATATGCAATATTCCCATATACTATGAGTAAAGTTCAATATATTTCGCCTTATATTTCGTCTTTATATTTCTCGGTATTTGATGTAGCGTTTAGAGAAATGTTTATTTTGTTTTTCATTTAGGAAATTAATTGAAAGGGGTGCGAACATTTTCATCTACGTATTACGATTTTCTGAGAAATTTTCTGAGAAGACGTAGGAAAGTGTGCGGAAATGTAGAATTAAAGTTATAGCTGCCGGTTTATGTTGCGTTAATCCTGATTCAGTAGACCGATAATCACCTCATCCCAAACATAAAAATCCCTTATTTTTCGGACGGTTTCATTAAGTACATCATTACATTTTAAAAGATGGCACGATGGAAATTTGGTCGTTAATTCTAGCCGGTTAATTCGACCATTTTGAGGCCCGCTCTGTAACATCTGTCGATGTATTGCTATGGTGTGATAACTTATATCTTGGTGATACTTTCATTGCACAAAATTTTATTTGTAGTTTCCAAGAGACTTCTTTCCGTTTCTGAATATTTGGTATTGATGGTGATAGTGGTGGGGGTTGAGGGTGAACCACTGCCGTTCGGCAATATAGATAAAACTGTGAATTTATTATTTATTTACTGTTTCTAATCAGCATTTCAGTGGTTGAGCTGTGATTTTACAACGTGTGATAAGGCCGTACCTTTGACGTCACAGTTTCAACCAAACATAGGATGATACACAGTTTACCTTCACCCAATTTCACTTAAAAGTTATGGATCAATCTGAGTCAGTAGAAAATGATATTTAGCCAAGCTGTCACGAAATATCATCAATCGCAGAGCCTCGTGGTTGTGCAAAATACTTCTTAAACCGTCAGCGATAATGAGCTTCTCAGACTATTAGAAATTTGTTAAGTTTGAAAATAAGCTCATCTGCTCTATCTTGCATATCTAGCTAAGACATCTGTAGCAGCTTTGTGCTTGATATTGGCTTACATACAAATATATATTTCTCCATTTCAAACTTGGCTCTTTCGACTTGTGATTGCACCTTTTCTGTCGTTGTTTGTGATTGGTTAGCATAGAACATTTCCTTCTGTTTCCGGTTTGGCATTTCTATAAAGCATGACAGTCGCCATTTCTCTCTAGAGAGTTTTCCTTCCTTCGCCTTAGAACTCTCTCGGCATGTAGTTCTTTCACTTACGTCAAAACTGGCTGCTCAGCAAGTTCTCTCGATGAGCCGACGGACTGAACAAACAATGTGGTCTTCTTGGAGGCATTCTCGAGCACACTATTAGCGCTGCCGTCGCCTCCGTGTTGTTTCGTTTTTGACCAACCAGCCGTTCGTACTGGAAGAAGATTTAATTTATCCAAGCGTCGCATGCTTAACTACCGGACCCACATACGGTCTACTAAAAGTGCTAACCGCAAAAAAGCGACTGAGCCAGCTTTGAAATGGAGAAATGTATATGTGCATATAAGCCAATATTAAACACAGAACTGCTACACATGCAAGATAGACCACGAAGACCTGCAGTGGCTATACTAGCCCTTTTCGTCCGTTGCTTTGTTATGGGTTCAAATTACATCGAGGTCGACTTTGCCTTTTGTCATATTGGTGGTTGATAAAATAAATACCAATTGAACACTAGGGTGGATGTTTTACTCGCTCCCTGGGTGAGTCTCTTACATCGACTGCTCTCGTAAAAATTATACAAAAATTTGAAAATATTTTCTATTGTCATTGATCATTTTGCTGTTGCTTATTTTAGACAGTGGTGTTCTATGGAACAGATTTGTGTTCTAAGAGATTTCATCGTGGCATTAGACGTATAATTATCTCATTCAGGGTGAATTTTTTAACGTAGTAAAACGTTAACTGTTTCATCCCGTTTAAAAGCTGATAATGTGTAAAATTAATGAACACTTCTTTGATATTTCTAGCAGGAAGCGTTACTATTTAGAGTGTACGCCTATTGGGATGGTGGCTTTTGTATGAATCTGAGACTGAATTTAACAATAAAGAAGAATTTAAAAGAGGAAGTGATATACAACGCTTACGTAAAGTAAAATACACAGTTATATGCCGTACAACAAATGTATGGAACGGGTGTAAGGTAAGAAAGAAAGACATTCTAAATTGTGACGCCTGTGCATAAGAATTATGTGAATTCTTGGAAGAAAAATGTGCTCAAGAGGCTGGATAGGTTTTATGATTGGAAAGAAGGTAATATGAGGTAGAGGTCAGAAAGAGTG
>NC_043001.1:110802844-110850344 GCF_006345805.1 Octopus sinensis | reverse complement strand
TAATAATATAATAATAATAATATAATAATAATAATAATAATAATAATAATAATAATAATAATAATAAATAATAATAATAATAATAATGATAATAATAATAATAATAATAATAATAAATGCCCTGATGCAGTACCAGACAGTGGCTCTCATGGCTTCTAATCTTAACTGATTGGAAGCGTTATCATGTACATTGTTTTGTCTTGGTATAAAAGATGGGCTACAGCAAATATTCTGCTCAATACCACGGATTTGCTTGTCAGTTGTTTGACCTTAACCAGTTGAGCATGTCCCTTATTGGCTGACGATATGTGCATCTCTGATCACGAGCAGAAGTAGTGGGGGAGCACCATAGCCATGTGTTGAGAGGGATTCTTTGGGGTTTGAATAATTCACCTCTGGAGACATGGGTGGTTTTTTCAACATCCTTAAACAACCCTTATTCAGGGACCGTTTGAGCAGGATGGGCTACTCAACCTGAAGAAAATTCTAACTGGGCCCCACCTGCAAGGTCATGTGCAGTTTATCTTGATATGAGATCACCATGTCGCGCACATATGGTTGTGATGCATGTGCCTGGTGTGCCCTTATCAGACGGGTAGTCATGATGGGTATATTGGGCTTCGTATATTTTACCCCAGTGTCACTTTGATGGCATGAACTGCCCTCTCACTCAATAATAATAATAATAATAATAATAATAATAATAATAATAATAATAATAATAATAATAATAATAATAATGATTATATATATATAGGTATGTATATCTATGTATATAGGTGAGAGAGTTGGTGTCTGAAAGCACGTGGTTGGATGTATCTCTTATGATAAAAGGCAGATTGTCTCTGCCTGTGACTATGTTTCTTTTTAATACAATTGTACAATATAGAATTCCTTCAATTGGAACGTACCTATGATTTTTGAAGTAGATTCGATTAGGTCATGGCATATAATTTTTTTTCAATTTCACTCCCAATTAAGCAAAAATTCGAGAAAACTAAATATTTTACGATTTGCCTCTCTAATTTCAACTGCTTCACTCCTTCTATTACCACACTTTCTCCTACTTTCTCTTTGCAAGTGTACCTTAAACCACTACTCAAAAAAAGTACACATGAAACAGAAACAAATAAATACATAACGATTTACTCCTCACACAATTTCTTCAATTGGAATTCACCTATGATTTTTCGAAATACATTCCACTGGGTCATGGCATATAAATTTCTTTCAATTCCCACCCCCAATTAAGCAAAATTCGAGAAAACTCAATATTTTACGATTTCCCTCTCTCATTTCAAATGCTTCACTCCTTCTATTACCACACTTTCTCCTACTTTCTCTTTTCAAGTGTACCTTAAACCACTACTCATTTCAAATGCTTTACTCCTTCTATTACCACACTTTCTCCTAATTTCTCCTTGCAAGTGTACCTTAAACCTACCACACTTTCTGCTACTTTCTCTTTGCAAGTGTATACCACTATCATATCCTCTTTCTATTACTCTTATTCAACATCACACATTCTGCTACTTTCTCTTATTAATGCTTAAACTACTCCTCAAAAAAAATTTTAAAAAAGACAGACAGGAAAGAGAACAAAATAAATACATAACGATTTACTCCTCACACACACACATAGACACGCAAACATATACATATATGACAGTGACAAACACAAACGTTTCAAACAACTACATATAAACACTCAAACACACACACACACACACACACGTGTGTGTTTGTTATTAGTAAAAAAGGCGCCAAACACAATTCACTTCCTCATTCGAACACATTTGCAAACACACACCAACAATTCACTGACATATGGTGAGTAGATGCTATTGTTCTATATTTTATAAATTAAATTTGGTTTTTAATTTACTTTCTGTCGCTAAGTTTTGGTAGTATCAATTTGCGAGCGTACTTCAGTTGTCAATTATTGAAAAAAAGAAATTGTTAGCTAAGAAGGTGTGTGTGCGTGTGCGTGTGTGTGTGTGTGTCTGTGTGTGTGTGTGAGTGTGTGTGTGTGTGTGTAGGAAGTGAAGGATAAAAATATGGCAAGAAGTGGACAGATGTACATATATACATACATACATCTATAGATACATACATGTGTGTCTGAGTGTGTGTGTGGTGTGTGTTATGTATGTGTATTCATGTGTGTGTGTTATCTCTCACTATTTAAAGCTGAAGTTTTTTGTGTGCGCCAGGTTTGGTAACCTTCAACTAACACTCTCCTCCGAGACCCTGCAGCGCAAGTTGACCAAAATTGAGAGTATGATAGAAGAAGGGTTGCTCTTCCTTCCGTAGAAGATAAAATTCAAATCGAACCATGTTAACACCAAAAATTATTTACATCAAAAAGGTGCTTTTTTTCTATGAAAATCCCTATTTTTACGATTTTTTCAATGCTGTGTCGCCACTTTTCGGTGTATTTCAACCAGAAAAATGTTCACTTGAAGAGAATAACAAGCTACATAATGCAAAATTTTTACTTTTCAAAAATTCCAATTCCAGCGGGTCGAAACAAACCCGAGCAACGTCGGGCGATACTGCTAGTAACAAATAAAAATAAGTGAAAGAACTACAGAAGGCTTGTGTTATAAGGTTAAAGAATATATTTAAGTCGTTACGTTAGAAAAATGTTATAAAAGTTTGTGTATAGCAACATAGTTTTGCAAAAAATAACTGATATCGTATATTCTTTTCAAATTTCTCAAATTTCTTTACCTACACCGTGTCACGTCTTCGCTATGACGTGAAAAGTTCCAAGCAGGGGGAGGTAAACAGGGATTTCTTCCGGTATAAGAGAGATAATCACTTTATATTTTTTTCTTTTTTTCAATGAGATGAATTTCCTTGTATAAAAATTTTAGAATAGTTAAGATTTGGTTTATATTTTTCAATGAAAGCCATGTGATGAGACTTAGTTTCAAAATTGCGATCAGGGTTACAGTCAGAGATGTAGATGTTTTGAACGGAGATTAAGCGATTTAGATCGGTTAGTTAGAAAGACCTGAAGTCTGTCGGTCTATAGGAGATGGAAATTGATAAATGCGATGATAGATGTGAAATTTCAGACTCTCGATGGAGGAAACGGCTGAGTCAATAAAGGTAGTTGAACCCAGAAAAAGTTGTAGCCATTATTAGATAAACAATGACCCAAGAGAAACGACACGTATGTATTGGAATTACAAGATGAGTGTCATAGAATTATTAAGGCACAGTCTCCTTAAACATAACTGAAAGCCTTTACAAATAGACTATAATATCAATCTGTCTCAAAACTTTTGACTATGTCAACTCCTGCATACACCAATCACTACCCTAAATTTAAATCTCAAAACGACACATTTATTCGAAAATGTCTGAAAAATAAAATTATTTCTTCTCTGCAGCCCTTCGATATGCGTAGAGGATTGAGAGATACAACATACAAAAGCAATGTGACAGCTCTCATATGCTTTGAAACCTACATTTTAAAATGCCAGGGATACGATGAGTTTTCTAAACGGTCATCAAACTCCTATTAATAATGAAGTTCAAACTATGAGGAGATCCTTACTTTATCGACAAAGGTAATTTCTATATAAGTATTATCATGAAAATAAAGATCGCTACGGCATTTTACATTGAAGCGTATTGAACTATTTGACAACCATTTTTGTAAAAGGAACGAAGCACAAAATTATGCATTGACCACGATGAAAGTCTGATGAATAATTTGCAAGAGATTAACACATTTAAAATTTTAATATTTTGAGGTAATTATTAAATCGTTTATCAAAATTATTGATTTTGCCGTGGCCTCTACTGTAGCTTTTAGAGACTAATATGGAATAATTTCTCTGCATAAAGCAAACCCCACTTTGTAGAGAAATGCAATTAAAGATGTTTAGAAGGCACGCCCAAATTTGTATATACACTTTCTTATTTCTTCCATATTCAATCAAATTTAATCAAACCAACGCAGGGCACCCATTGACAACAGCTAAATTTGCAGTTTGATTGAATGTGCAATTAAACCTGATTAGCTTATATATATACAAAATAAAAATGCTTCGTGTTAACCTATCAAGTTTCCACAGTTTATATCAAGGTAAAATGTAATCCAAATACTCCGTGTTAATCTATCATGTTTCAACAGTTTGTATGAAGATAAACTGTAATCTAATTACGTAATTCAAATCGTTTCGAAATTGGAATATGTGAAATGAAATAGGGTTACCAAATTATTTATGGGAGGAATGAAGGAGTTGCATACAATATTTTTAAACGTGCTACTCGTATTTTAATTGTGAAACCCTTGTAAACTTGTATAGCCACAGTCTTAGAATCTTTCGTTGCTGTCACATCAACACGACAGAACTAACTTTTAAATATATGTAAGTCGATGAGATGATATTACTACCATTAATTTTCGTTCTGCCTTCTCTTAATTCAAACACCCAATTATATCCAAATTATATAAATTCAGAAAGGTTAATAAAAAGCAAAGAGCAAAAAGATTCTGAAATTTTAGCCTTTTAAATTCATAAACATCGTAAAACAGTGAATGATGAATGCATGTATGCCGATCGTAAAGTTATTTGTTTTAGATTTATGTATTACACGTATATTAATAGACTGTACAATTGTGTGTTTAGAAAGACAGATTTGACCAGAATACGTAAATGACCACGACTTCAGTCTTTAGACATTCTGTTTGGTTTACGGATATTTCAAATCAATGATTTATTAGCTAGTAGATTTTTAGTATGAAAGTGTTTATTATATACAACCCTCTGGTAATTCTTTTTGCGTCTGACTACATCTATAAGATTTCACTACATCTAAACGAATGTTTCAAATCATTAAATGTGATGATGCTTGCCGTTATTAGCATATTCAAAGTAGTTCACGATACCGTCTTGAGAGTCCACTGAGATGTCAAATAGTAAGTAATTTCCATAAAGGACGATGTTGCAGCGATTATTTTGCATTTCAGTGGGATAGCAACACGGCAGCATATAACATTTGGATATTTGAATTAACAACTTTTGACATGAAATGCAATACAACTCGAGAATGACATTTATTTTACATATAAAACGTTTTCAGAGAAGAGTATTTGTGTACATAATATTTCTCAGTAAATTGTCTGCCGACCACTAGCTCTTAATATTCTTAATGTTTAATAGAACAGAAGCGTGAGGCCATTCTGTGCACTGAACTTTTGTTTCTAGGTCACACAGATGCTGCTCCTTTTTATGAGCAGGCAATAGATCGGTAAAACATTGTCTATTCCAGATCAATGTTGAAAGAGTGACTTCTCTGTTTGAACTGACGGATTATGCACACACATAACGATATTGATGTTTTCTTTTGTCTGTGATTCTTGTGGTTCGCACGTAGTACTGCTTACAAGTTCTTTATGTTTTTTAACCATCTATGGTCAGTGATCTTTTCAATATTTTAAAGTCCGTAAAAACAACCACGCATAACGTACATAACTCACTGTTTTGCCCATTCTTCAGCACAAGGAGAGTAACGTATATATATATATATATATATATATATATATATATGCACAAACGATGTCTTACGTATTCCTTCTTAACTAGTTGGTGACTGTAGGATAAATATGCTAGTCGCATCTCAGTTGATAAACAACAATTATTTCTTCAATAAATGTTTGTCCATAACACTGGTTTGCTAGCGTAAAAGGATATAGTGACATCAGGCATTTCCATATCGTTGCGCCTCATCAGCTAAACTAGTTAAACTACTTAAGATATATATATATATATATATATATATATATATATATATATATATTATAATATATATCACGTGATCACGTGACCGACCTGACCATCAGATGTTGTTACACATCGCTGGTCACAATGCCTTCGCATTTTTTTTAGCCTTCGAATTACGCCACCCCGCTGGCTAAGCGAGCAGGCTATATATATATATATATATATATATATATATATATATATATATAATATATATATAAATATAATCAAAAAAGGTACTAATATAGATTACTACCAGTGGCCCAGCACAAAGGACGAATTAGTCATTAGACAAAATATTATTCATATAGAAATATAATTAAGGACTCCTAAATAACGATGCCAAGAAGTGCTAGGGACACAAAAAAGGGATAAATTTATCGAGAGTGAAAATCAAAAACATTTACCATTAACCATACATCCCGGACTGATCAGTTTCTTCCTCTTTCTAGCAAAACAGACAGAATATGTTTGCTAATGCCGGTTTCATCAGCGAGACGCCTATGTTAAATCGAGATGCGCAGAGCGTTAGACCATGTGTTGATCTAAACAACTTGTAAATCTTAACTTTTCAAACCTCTGCGCAGGCGCAAAATCTACCCGGTGATATAGGGCATGCCGGGAAAAAATTTACGAATAAATCCATCAAGTAATATGTGAATATAATAAAAAAAGGGTATATATATAATAGGCGCAGGAGTGGCTGTGTGGTAAGTAGCTTGCTAACCAACCACATGGTTGCGGGTTCAGTCCCACTGCGTGGCATCATGGGCAAGTATCTTCTGCTATAGCCCCGGGCCGACCAATGCCTTGTGAGTGGATTTGGTAGACGGAAACTGAAAGAAGCCTGTCGTATATATGTTGTGTGTGTGTTTGTGTGTCTGTGTTTGTCCACCTAGCATTGCTTGACAACCGATGCTGGTGTGTCTACGTCCCCGCCACTTAGTACTGGGCTTACAAAGAATAAGTTCCGGGGTCGATTTGATCGACTAAAGGCGGTGCTCCAGCATGGCCGCAGTCAAATGACTGAAACAAGTAAAAGAGTAAAGAGTAAAAGAGTATATATATATATAGTAAATGAGAAAATGGAGAGGAGACAAAAGCGACATACATCAGCTGGTAGACTATCCCTTAGTTGGTTGGATTCCCAACCTCTAACTCATACAGATATGTATATATATATATATATATGCATATTTGTACAGAGACACGTACACTCACATACATACATACATACATACATACATACATACATACATACATACATACATACATACATACATACATACATATATATATATATATATATAAACATATACATATATGTATATATCTATACATTTTCCTTTATACATTATTATACTGTTATATCAGAGTAATTGTACGATATATCCTGCCTCACATGACTATCTTCATCTGCTCCTCAAGTCCATCACAATATTTACTTGAAACAGTTATTATCTTTCACTATGGTAGATAAAAAAACTAACGCCCAAATTTCCTCTTAGCTTGAGACATCTGGAACTTAAGGCACCCCTTAGAGTGCAGTAGCAGTACCAACATGTTTAATTATGCTAAGTAAATATTTCAAATATCTGTAATGCGTGACAGCGTTCGAGAAATCTGAAATGAGGTCTAATCTACGTTAGCTTAAATGTCAACATGAGATGCCACATAGCAACCTGCAGGAAGACTCTAAGACACTGTCGCAGATATCATATATATTTATTAATATAATTACGTACATCTCTTCCTTTCCCTTATTTTATTAAAATCCAAGTTATATGAGTTCAAGCGCATGCGCACAAATTTTCCCCTTTTTAAAAATCTTTAATCTATCAATTTTCAACTTTTATTAACTTTTTGAAGAAATCTACTTCCATCTTATACAAATTTTTTAATGTTTGTGGCAGGGCATTGAAGAAATGTGGTCCTTTGAACTCTAGACTATTGTAATACCTGGTGCTGAATTTAGATGGAGTGGATTGTACCTTTGGTACAATAAAACGGCGGTCAATTCTGATATTTGAATAACACTCAATACCAAAGTTAGGTACTAGCCCTTCTAGGATGTTCCATGTGTATATTATTCCATACCTCTGACGTCTTTGCTCCAGGGAGTACAGTTGTAGTTTTCTCAGCCTATCGTTATTGCTCATCCGCTGCACTTTTTCAAAACTTTTAGTGTAGTGGCGTTGGAATGCTTCAAGGTCCACTGTTACTTTGGCACTATATGGTCACGGTAACTGGGAACAGTAGTCCAGGCGGCTGTGAAGAAAGATTCTCCACAGGGTCAACATAGGTTCTTTATCTGTTGTCTTGAAGGACCTCAGTCTCCATCCTACCGGCTGTCTGCATTTTGCTGTCATCTTGCTTACGTGCATATGAAAGGATGCGTCATTGCACATACCGATACCTAAGTCTTTCCCTGCCCTGATTCTGGGATTGTAGTGTCTTCGGGTCCTGTAAATGTCGATTGTCTCTGTATTCGTGAGTTGACAGTTCAGTACTTGAAATGTTCCAGCATTAAACTGCATGTTGTTTATTTCGGCCCACTTGTAAGCTTGTGACATATACTCACTAGCAGTGAATATATGGGTATGAATGAGTGTATGAGTGCGTGTGTCTATGGTTGTGTGAATACGTGAATGTGTGACAGCAAATTTACACAGCGGGGTTGTATGGTAAGAAGCTTGCTTCCCAGCCACATGATTCTGGGTTCTGGCACCTTGGAAGATTCTCTCTCACACTTCTCTCCGTCACACTATCTCCTTTTCGCCTTCTCATTGTATTTCTCTCCCCGCCCTCTTCGCTATCGTTCTCCTCCAAGACATGATTGTAGGCTAATGTTTGGGATGATCATGAACGTCACTCTGTCATTTGCCTCCGAACGTAGCACTTGGAACAATTTGAGGAAGAATCATAGCTTTTAATATAACATGCTCTTGTTTATATTTGTGTGCGCTCATGTATTTCTTTATTTTCTAAAGTTAGGCAGCAATGGTTATGTTCCCATATATTTCCGTAATGTGTTTTATTTTTATTTAGTCGCAGATTCAACAACCCGTTCACTCGGATTTACTAAGCGAGAAAATTCTAGCAACTTATTGTTAACTCGAGTATAACCAACATTCACTGTGGTTAACAGGCAAATAAAACCGATTTAAGAGGGAATATGTTAACCCTCAGGACTGCATATCCTTTTAAAATAATTTGTGTATATATATATATATATATATATATATACATATGTATGTTTGTCCACCCTCCCCATCATCACTTGATAAATGATGCTAGTGTGTTAACGTCCTGGTAACTTAGCTGTTCAACAAAAGAGACCGATAGAATAATTCCTAGGCTTACAAAGAATAAGTCCTGGTGTCAATTTGTTCGACTAAAGTCGGTGCTTCTGCATGGCCGCATCCAAATGTCTCTGAAACAAATAAAAGAGTAAAAGAGAATATATATATATATATGTGTGTGTGTGTGTGTGTGTGTGTGTGTGTGTGTATGTGTGTGTGCATATGTATTATTCATTTTCTCTTTTACTCTTTATAAATTTATGTAGAATATAATTGAGAAGTATGTTCTAGAAAATAAGAAAACGTAATTTGCTAGCAAATTATTTATAATATAGACGGCCATGTTGTTTCTGACTGTACATACGTAAGAGCTAGAGAGAAAAAAAAGAAAGAGATTGTGTGTCTGTATGCGTGGGTGAGAGACAGAGAGATGGCGGAAAAGATTTACTGAGTACAAAATAGGAAAAAATTGATTGATTGTTATACAAGTTTATTATTTGCGCATTATAAAGATAACGGACGGATTAGGTGATCCATTAATTACAGTGCCAATCGTATACAATGAACTGATGTTAACGGATAATTTTCCAATGGCCGATGAATATAATTTTCTCTATACAGAATCGAGTAAATATCTTGATATTCAACGGTAGGATTATAAAAGTATTAATCACATTCATGGTTGTCATCAAAAAGCGATATATATATATATATATATATATATATATTATATATATATATATATATGCAAATACATATTATATATATATATATATATATATACATACACACATACATATATATATATATATATATATATATATATATATATATATACATATATATATAGAGAGAGAGAGAGAAAGAGAGACAGAGTGTGAGAGGATAGAGAGTGTATATATATATATATATATATATATATATATATATATGCGCATATATGCGTACATATACTTGAGCTTGAGTGTGTTTCAGAGAAACGCTGAGAAAGACAGAGAGAGAGAGAGAGAGAGAGAGAGAGAGAGAGAGATGGCGAAAGACAGAGAATGTGTGAAAATGATATAGAGAGCGAATGATATGAGATTATACGTAACCACCATAAAAACAAACGATTGCAAACGGATATCTTTTTATATGATATATCTTGTCCGAATTTAGGAAAATGAAGCAGGGACTTATAAGAGGATTTGTTTATGGTAAAATAAGGCATTTAAATGTGATAAAGGAAATAAAATATTTTACTTATATCTTTAGAGAAATAGACCAATTCATTTACTCTATTAATAAATAGAGTAGGGTTTTCTAAAAACCATATCTGTCAGCTTCTAAAATGAGGGTAAGTTTCCAATAAGAATTATATGTATGAATGTGCTTAAAATGGCGTAGTTTTATAAGTTACAAAATTTTGAATGCAATTATAGAGTGCTGTTGTATTGAAATATACCCCAAATGGGAGGCAATTATAAAACACATATATTTGGCTTCTCTTGTGATGTATTAGATACCTGGCTGTAATTATCTCAAATTGCACACGTCTCTCATTTAGGTGAAACTCTATTAGACACTCCATTAGGTGAAATGGAGCTAAAAGATAAGTTGGTTACTAATTGAATCTCTTTCATCACAAGTGTGCTCAACCATTGGAAACTTGAAAAAGATCCGCAATTATAACAATAGCAAATGTCTTCTAGTGCGGGTTATGTTAAGGCATTATGCTATGCTTTTACTTGAAAGTAATCTCAAATTTTAACCTCTAGCATGGCCACGACCGCATGGCTGAAACGAGTCAAAGTGTAAAAGAGTATTGACATATACTATATAGTCTCAATTGGTAGTTTCAGGCTTTGGTACCGGGCCAGCGGCTTTTTCATGGGAGAAGAAGTTAATTATGTCAAAAACCGCACGTGTCTGTTACTGATTTGACATCGAAAGAATGAAAGGCAGACTCGACCTCGGTAGAATTCGAACTCGCAAAGGAAAGACACACGAAATGCTGCTAGCCATGTTGTCCGATACGCTAATGACTCTGCTAGGTAACTACCATTATAGCGCTATAAAAGAAACATTACTATTATAGGCACAAGGCTTGGAATTGTGTGAGCAGCGAGACAACTCTAGTTGATTACATCGCCTTATATGCTCGCTGGTACTGAAGTTAAATACCCCGAAAGGATGGAGCTTGAAATCAGAACATGAAGACCGAAGAAAAGCCACGAATCATTTTCTCCGGCGTATTAAATTTTATCTGCCAGCTTACCCCACTTAAGTAGATTGAGGAATCTTTTACATGGTTCAATCGATGTGCTAAAATGTGCGACCAAATTTTCTCCAAACCATAACATCACTCTTAAATCTAGAAACATACACTGGCAATGTATTTGTTGATGTGTCACAAAAAAGGCTGCTAAGTCGGGAATATAAGTGACAACATGACAAATACATAAGCAAAACTTTAATTTGAAATGATATTAATGATGCTCATTATGTTTAATAATAAATCTCAGAGCGAGTATAAACAGTAGATGGAGGAGGTGTCCTCCTGGGGCTACAAACTACAGTAGCATCCACCCTTAGGGGTTAGCCATATTTAAATGGCAAATGTACGTCATTATGTTTAATTTTTTCCTAAATTACAGTGAGATTCCTGATATATTTGAGGTTCTCTCAGAATGATTAATGTATTGACGATATGAAAGGGAATTACCACCTGCAACTTATTTTGAAGTATAAGATTGTTAAATATGTGCCACATATACACAGGGAGACAATTTTCTTTATTGCTATATATTATATAGATGCATTTCCTTTAAATGTGTTCTTCAGAATTCAATAAATAATAATGGCACCCAAACAGCGTACGAATACAGCAACTAAACGACATTAGTAATTAAACCTTATGTTTACATCTGCCATTTTCATATTATACAATGTGCCGAATAAAAGATTTTCCAATTGAAAATGTAGTCAAGAGCGTACACATATCGCTACTATACACACACTCACACCAAATTGAAAAAAAAAATTGTAAATAAAATATTTAACGAAATTAATAGATTTGTTTCATGTTAAGCAAAAATTTAATCATTATTAAATTTGATCAGTAAAAATATCAAACATTATTTAATATCATTTAACCATACGATTTCAAATGTGATAATGATCTAAGTTTTCTTTTTTTGCTGAAATTGTAAATTAAGAAATATTGAGTAAACTCGTAATTTACAAATTCGTTGTTTTTTGGAAATTTAAGTAGCATTCACTTATATATTTGTTACAAAACATAAACGAAGCTGAATTCGCTACGAACAATATTTATTTGAACGTATTAACCAAATATCTCCAACCACATAACAGAAGAATGTACGAAAAGTTATTTTTAAAGTATTTTGACAAATTACCAACTAAATATCACTAATTAAATTCAATTTTTAATTTATGTAATTGTTAATAATATAAATGTACGGAAGATGTCACGTGCTCGTTCAATAGAAGGTTAAAAATAAAATATGAAATATAATTCTTTTATTATATTATAGAAGCTGTTTTTGCAAATATATTACGCTTCAATAGTTTCATATTCGTCATCAGCAAATAATAAAAAGAATAATCCCTGGGGCCGGTTTCTTTGACTAAAGGTAATACACCAGCATGGCAGCAGTCAAATCACTGAAACAAGAATAAATGAATAAAAATGGTTCATAGACAGGTAACAGGAAAGAGATAGAGAGAGAAAGTGCGTGAGAGCGAGAGAGAGAGAGAGAGAGAGAGAGAGAGAAAGAGAGAAAGATGAGGAACCGATCTTTATTATAACTATGAAATATGTGAATTAGAAATTCTAGAATTCATGTTTACAGAGTTTATTCAGTAGTTAAGTAAGTCGATATAATGAGCAAAATTTTGAATCGCTTCACTGTGTGTGATATAACAAATCGAGTGTATACACACTTAAGAAGCAGAAGCATTACTAACAACAGAGATATATTCCAGGCTATTATTGCTTATATTAAAGTCATTGTTAATTTCCAACTTCAATTAATCAACAGGTTAGTGTGTCACAGGTATTGGTGAGGTTTATGTATAATAACTATAATGCTGCATATAGAAATAATTGGATTAGTTACAAGATATAATTCATAAATGAATAAGTTCTGTCATGGGATTTCCAAACAGTCTTGTTGTAATAATGGTGATTGTGAATATCGTTCAATTATACGATATAGCGTCGAATTCTACAGAATATTTCTGCGGCAGACACTAAATTTGTTGTGAGATATTGATGCATTGGGTATCTTCACTTTTAAGGAATGTGGAAAGAAAATCGCAAGATATGATAAAATACCCAGTCAGTGTACTTAAACTTCATCAAAATAGAATTAAATAAAATCTCAAAAAACAGTATTTAATATTGTATATTTATGTAAATTCATATTACCACCATGTTTGAGTAAATGCATATATGTGAATGCCGATCCGTACAGGCGCCGTTTAGTCCAATATTGCCTATTGCCCAGAAGAAGAATTTTCGGTAAATATTTCGTAATGATCCCGTTCGTGCCTCAGTGTGAAATAATTTTTTCCCACAGCATTCGACGTATCTCACCTCCGAACCCGTCACAAACCACATTTTCTTCCTGAAAAGAAAGGCCTGAAGGGGTGCTGGGGACCTCGGAGCACCCCTACCTCCCATATGGAAAAACATATTTCAGATCAAAGTATGGAGGGGTCCTTTACGAAATATTTACCCCTGTACGATTCATCACTGCTCCGTGTGACGTCACAGAAACATATATACATAGATATATCTTCGTTTACGTGTCCTAGCTTTTGGTCACAGAGTCATAGCAAACATAAGCTTTGTATAAGACACTTACCCTAGATATAAGGCTTCACCGATTATCATGCTTTTAGCGTAAATTACTTAACCATATCAAATTTATACGAATTTATTTCTTAACACGTGAAGGTCAGATGAAAAAATTCTCATAAATATTTCGATAATAATCGTGCATTATCACAATCAAAAAAGAAATAGTCTAGATTAAATATAAAACAGAAAGACGTAAAAAGTATGAAGCCGTAATCTAACGCTCTAGGTCTCTACAACTTCTACCTAATTATAGCAGCTTTTTGAGTGGTTTTTGCTCTTTTATAGAACTCTCCCTGCGGGGATCATTTGAAGTGCTTTACTCCTGCTACAGCTCAATTAGCCTCTACATGATCAATAGAATTAAATGAAATAGTAGTCACATGATGTTAAATATTACCTAGAGTTGTAAAAATGTAAAACATCGTGTTTCCTGATATGAGTAAAGAATGGTCAAGCTCCATAACATTGGTATGACTGTTCATTGCTGGTGTACACTAAACATCACCAACAAAAGACAACAGATGCAGCATATTCTAATTATAGGCGTAGGGGTGGCTCTGTGGTAAGTAGCTGGCTTACGAACCACATGGTTCCGGGTTCAGTCCCACTGTGTAACACCTTGGAAAGTGTCTTCTACTATAGCCTCGGGCCAAACAAAGCATTGTGAGTGGATTTGGTAGGCGGAGCACCGCCTTTAGCTGAGAAAATCGACGCCAGGACTTATTCTTTGCAAGCCTAGTATTTGTTCTTTCGGTCTATTTTGCCGAACCGCTAAGTTACGGAGACGTAAACACACCAGCATCTGTTCTTGAGTGAGGTTGGGGGACAGACAGACAAACATACACACACACACACGTATATATATATATTATATATATATATATATATATACGACGAGCTTCTTTCAGTTTCCGTCTACCAAATCCACAAGGCTTTGGTCGGCACGAGGCTATAGTAGAAGACACCTGCCCAAGGTCCACGCAGTGGGACTGAACCCGGAACCATGTGGTTGGTAAGCAAGCTACCTACCACACAGCCACTCCCACGCCTATTGTTAGATAATGTTGAGCAATATACACTGGCACTTCAAATTAACAATGCAGCTACTATTGGTTTGAGTTGTAACAGTTATTACGAAATGTTCATCGAATCATTACATGTAATGGTAAAAAATGAGCGGCACAGAATCAAGAACATAGATGTTCACATGCATAAAATGCTTGTAGTTTGTAATTTGAATTCTTTAGTCATAGGTATTCTCAATAAAGCTTGCATAGGACTAAGTAAATGCAATACATCAAGTATTCTAAGGACGGCAATAATAAATGTTGTAATAATGGTGATTGTGAATATCGGTTCCTCGACAAGACCATTATATAGCAATGAATAACACGACGTATCGAATATCTGATCTTTATATCACCCGCAGATTGAACGAAAGCTACTTAATTAATAGCGGTAAATATCCTGTCTCTAGCTCACTGGTTCAATTATTGTGGTTGAATAAATGATTCAATAGACAACTGGAGTATAATGGATTAAATATATTCTGGTATGATGGACAATGAAGAATAAATCATTCATATGATGCATGATTCGCGGGGATATGAAAGGCAAAGAATTCGAACAACAGCTGCTCACTCTGCAATGATGTTAAGCAGTGCAGTCTGAGTTGGGGTTCTGCTATTAAACTCATGTGGCAAAGATTTGACATTTAAAAGTGTTGCTTCGTTATGAACGCACAGTGCAGAAACCATATATTTGGGAAAAATTGCAAATAAAATTATTTTCAGTTAATATTGTTTCGTTCTTAAGATTCATATATTAATTTGCGGGCAAATATTTAATTTCCTTAACAACATGCATGCTTGCGGTTTGTGACCTTCTGAATGCAAACACACACACAACCAGCCCCCGCACATTTATGAGTGCTTGTGTATGTGTGCATATATTTATGCACATATATATATAATATATATATATATATATATATATATATATATTATATATATATATATATATATATATATATATTATATATATATATATATATATATATTTGAGGTTATAAGAGATAATAGTGTCATTGAGACCTAAAGGTGTCAGGTAATGCAGAATAAGTACTATAGATAGACCATAGTTAAGTTCCAGATTCGATAATATTGCGAATAAAGGGTTCAACGTTGGTTCTATGTCAGCGTGTGTATATAAGAATTTTTTGCGTAATGAGATAAAAAAACAAAAAACAAGGCTGTATAGAATAATTTATATATACTCTAATATCTATACAGCTTTGTTAATTTTTTTATCTCATTACGCCTAAAATTCTTATATATATATATATATATTATATATATATATATATATATATATATATATATATATATATATATATACATATATAGATATACATATATATTTATATATTTATAGATTAACCATATGCAGATTAACCATATACGTAGCTCCTCATTTTCTGGGCCCCTTTCAGAATCCTTCTATGTTTTGTATATATATATATATTATATATATATATATATATATATATATATATATACATATACATACACGTATTTAAATTCAGGTCTCTCTCTCTCTCTCTCTCTGTGTTTGTGTGTGTGTGTGTGTGTATGCTTGTGTGCTGTCATTTGCTGTTAACTCAGTGCATTTACTTTCTGTTTGAGTGATGTGTATATTTTAGACTTGTTATTGTTGTATTATGTTTGATCTTTACATTTCCCTTCTCCACATCAGCTGTGTTGGCCTTCTCAGTTGGGATATGTAAAATATATCTAAGGTTTGGCTTTAACACACGCGCACATATGTGCATTCACACACACTCATCGTATATATATATATATATATATATATATATATATATATATATGTATATGTAACTGTTCGTTTTCTGTTTTGTCGTACATATGCTTGACCCAGTGTGCTGCGAAATCAGTGCTACTGTATTTATGTAAAGTAGCACAAGAAGTAATGTCACTTCAGAAACTACAGCTCCTGAGTCGTATCTGTTTGTCAATCAGCGAGCAGTTGTTTTATTAGCTTTAAATAAAAATAGCAGAAATATATTTTAATATTTATTTATGCCTCGCGTTAATTCTTTAAGGATTTCAATACGAATATCAACATCATTTTACGCTCTACATAGTTAACCTTCTTTCACGGGGGTCTGCCTTTTTTTATGTAGTTTTTCTCTCCTTTCCCTTTCTTCTTCACATTCACACATGCGCATACACACGTAGGCACAGACACACACATAGACAGGCACACTCACTGCCTCAAGTGAACAATCCTTATTATTTACGCTATATGTAATAATTCAGTCTTGTTCGTGTCTATTTGCCGCGACCTTGTCTATTTATATATTTACATATAAATATGGGTTTATCAGATTTATCACTATATTGCTGCGTAAATCTCTATGCAAATATATACACACAAAACACAGGCATATTTACAATTGTATATTCTTTCCCCCTCTCTGTTTCTCCCTCTCTCTATCTAGCCATCTATCTATCTATCTATCTATATACATATATATATATGTATATATATATATAAGGATTATACATAGGCATACACATCACACACACATACACAGAGAGAGTCAATAGATGAAAGTTAGATAGGTTCACTTTAGAAAATAGATAGTGAATATCAAAGTGATTTGAACTTAAACATGGAATTCGTCGGCGCAATACTATGTATGTTATTATTCAGTTTATTTCAGCATATTCTGCCATTTGAGAAAGAACCGGTATCTAAACTTCATTGGAATTTCAACATCAACAACTGGGTAATCTTGTTTGTTTCTATGTATGTATGTATTTGCAGATTTGTGTGTTTTATGTATGTATAGTAGTAGTCAGCAGAAATAGACAAGCCGTAATCAGCAATCTGCCGTATGTGGGTTCATCGCACTGTTGTAAATACTCATCACACATTTCCTTAATAGATTTTAATACCTATCTGCTGTTTTTTTACTTCCTTTGGTAGAGAATACGCTCTCCTCGAGTGTACTTCAAATTCAAAATTTTCTCTGAAAATTTCACCGACGTATAATCCTGACTACTACAATAATCCTTGGGATTGTGCTATTTACTATAGTTGTACTAGGAGAAGGGTGGTCAGTTACTTGAGCCAGTAATGTAGCCTGGCTGGCAGGCACTATGGAATCTGTTGGAATGTTGCAAACTGCGAAACCACGTGGTGGTCTTATAACATTCACATTTTCGCTTTTGTTCATAGAATTGTGAAGAAGTTTAACTTTCGATTTTTTAATAAGGTTACAGTTACTAACCTTCTTCATATGCTCCCCAAATGTCGCTTGCAGCGTAGTTGCTTCTCAGTAAAATGATTTAACTCTGGATACAGATCGTCTCAATATAATTTCAATCGATTCATATAGCCAACAGCGAGGTTTTGTTTTGCTTTTTCGTAGCAGTTAAATAGATCATTATTCAATTCATAACTCCAAGAAAATGAGTTTTGTAGATACGGTTTCTTCTATAACTACAGCTGAAAAGAATTTGTTTACCTGTTGAGCTGTTGTTTTCGTTCCGTTCCTCGAATGTGTTGTTGGTGATGTTGTGTCCAGCCATGTTGCTTGTAATAACTCTCTGCACGCTAAATTCACGTTTCAGTCGAAAATCACTACGGTCTCGAATAAAAGGCTCCCTCAGCTAATTCACCTGAAGATTAACCAGCTGTTTAACATGGTTGTTAGTTGTGGCTCTAAAGTTGGAGATAGTATTCATCGTATTTTCGATAAATAGTCTCCCACGCCAAATATGCGACTTGATTCGAGTAGTTATGTCTATCTGTTTTTCTGTCTGTCTGTCTGTCTGTGTGTATGTATGTATGTATGTATATAAGTACGTATATATGTATGTCTATGAATGTATATTAATATGTTTATCTATGCATAGATGTATATGGGTCTTAGCAATCTGAAGTCTAAACGTAGTCTTTACATACATTTATTTGGAATTTTGTTTAGTATTTATGGATATCAATAAATATGTAATTTTAAGCAATAATAACATTCTTTCTTTATTTAAATATTTTATTGAAGATAATGTTTTATTATTCATTTTTAAAATTCTTAAATTCTAACAAGATTTTGTAAAATGAATACCTCTCCATTAGGTTCTGATGTGCGCTGCCAAATGAAATAACATTTTTTATATCAGTCAGTACCTGGATCCCCCGGTGGAGGCTTAATATGTTTTGTAGGTGGGCACTGCAATAATATCATACAGGTAAGTATATACAGTGAAACATTACAGGTGCGTTTAGTATGTAACATATCTAAAGTATTACTTTGTTGAGCGTTGTTGAGTTTGTAGGAGCTGGTTAAGGTAGTCTTGAACTCGGAAAGAAAATTAGTGTAGCAAATTATGGACAAACTTTGGCCAAATGAACAGAAGTATCTGCAAACAGGACAGGCGACATCTAAAATTGTGCACGTTATGTTTTAGAGTGGTTTGAAAATTTTACAATATAGTTGTACTTTAATCCAGTTCGATATTTAAGTTACTTGACCAACAGGACCTCCGTAATGCCATGATGGACCGTGAAGTCTGGCGTAGCATGGTAAATTCCATTGTCTCGACCACGGTCGAACAATGAGGATGATGATGTAGCAAAACAGCAAGACATTTTCCGAAGAGAGAGGAATTCAATGAATGCTGAATTATTTTAATGAAATAAATACGAACATTGAAGTAGCAGAAAATAGCTACGCATAATACATTTTCCCCGTAGGAATGCAATAATTTTTTATGAGACTACTATATTTCGTCAGCAGAGAAATCGAAACGTCTGATAACCCTAAACTTATACTTATGAATTTTGGAATTCAATTGTAACATATAAGATTTGTAGATATACAGTGCTGGGTATAAGTCCTATTGGATATCTGTATAAATAACATTAAATATAAAATTTAAGGGAACTGCTGACGCAACAGAACGTGGTACTGAATTATGAAAACACTTAGTATGCCTTATGGTATATTGCGTTTGCATAACTAAATGCCGCAGACCTACAATTGGTGCATCCAAAACCTTAAAACCGCTGTATGTGGTGGCTATTTAAGCAATGTGCTAGGGGGCAAAGTAGGTTAGATGAGTGCTGAAGAAGGGGCAACAACCCCGAAATATAGCATATACATTCATTACCCAATTTTGTCTTCGATGACATTGTCTGTTTATGTCTGACGACTCGATACTAAACGCTATAGCAAAAAAAAAGGTGCTGGCTATACATTCTGTAGTGTATCTGTAAAAATAACCTTAAAAATCAATGGTAATGTTCCCATTGAAATTTCTGTATGATTGGGAAATAGTGATGTACTTATTTGCTCGTATTTGCTCTCATTCTATCCAACAATGATTTGGTAGCAATCTTCTTCGAGTGACTTTCCGCTGGGAGAGAAATAGATATGTCCGTCTGTGAATCATTTCCAAATAGTCAATGAATCGTTCAGAGCCCACCACCACCACCACCCTCACGTCACCCATGCAATCTGAATTCCTGTATAGAACATCCATTTTTTGGCATTACTGAAGAAATTTTGTAACCTGCACGGATATGAAATATCGTGTAATATGAAGTGATTCATCTGATTAGAGAATCTGATTGGTTCACTAGAGGAATATACATGAATGCTTAAACAATATCTCACTGTAGCACTGGAGAAAACAAATATATTTAGCAGCATATTTCGTTTTGGGATTTGGTTTGCAAGATTCTTTATATGTGTTCGTGTGTTAAACCATATTCTGCGGAGAGTCATTTTCTTTATGTGCTTTATAATATAACACACTCACCGGTAAAATTTCTACTTTTTTCTTATTTTTATTTTCCTAAAATTTTCGTTGCGTCTGGCAACATTTTCAATTGAAAAGGTTGCAAGACGCAGCGACACAACAGAATTTAGCAGCCTAATTTTGCTTTCTATATACTATGGTATACTACATGTTGTCAGGACGTTATTTTCAAATAGCATATATAATATTTAACCTGATGAAATTAATTGAAATAATCTGATATACTGACATCACCTGATATTTTAGTTTCAGTAATTGACGCTCGTACATGTATACCCAACAACAGGCGTTTCTTAATGGCGTCCATCTGCAATTGTAACTTTGCATCTTCATCTGCGGTGTGAGAGAGAAGGAGGAAATGAAGTAGATATATGAAAGTAATATTTTTACTTGACTAGAGATATGTCGTAAGAGACAATAACCTGATAAATCAAAATAATGAATATGTTTTCCATAATGGAATTCTCGAAGCAGATGTCTGAAAATTAATATTATCTAATAGAAAACTATGTTTATGAAAGTTAATACAGCTTGGCATTATGCGTAAGACAACTATCTAGAGAATACTCTTTTACTTGTTTCAGTCATTTGACTGTGGCCATGCTGAAGCACCGCTTTTAGTCGAGCAAATTGACCCCAGGATGTATTCCTTGTAAGCTTACTACTTATTCTATCGGTCTCTTTTGTCGAACCACTAAGTTACGGGGACGTAAACACACCAGCATCGGTTGCGAAGCGATGTTGGGGGGGGGGGGTCAAACACAGATACACTAACACAGACACACAAACACACAAACACACATACGTATACATGTATACATATACATATATACAATGGGCTTCTTTCAGTTTCCGTCTACCAAATCCACTCACAAGGCTTTGGTCGACCTGAGGCTATAGTAGAAGACACTTGCCCAAGGTGCCGCGGAGTGGGACTGAACCTGGAACCGTGTTGTTCATAAGCAAGCCACTACCACACAGCCACTACTACGCCTATGGTGAAATAAAATTCAAATCAGCTGTTTCGTATACAACCTTGGATTAACCAAGAATTCTTCGTAGTCGTTTTAGTCACATGATGTAAGGTCAATTTCGAGCACTGACTGAAAGATATTACTCGCTGAAATGCAACACGGTGTTTATATCATGCCTGGTACGAATTGTCTCCTCCTTTGGCCGAACTGTTAATAGAAATAGATGTAAACGAAGCCGCATCAGACCGATTGTCTAACGTCGGGTTCAGAAATACAAAGACACGCACATATACACACATAACCACAACGGATTCCACACAGTTTCCCTCAACCTAATTCCCTCATAATATCTTCGTCAGCTGTGGGCATCATTAGAAGACACACTATTTGTCGTAGAATAGGAGTGACACCGAAAAAAACGTTGTTTCAAAGCCATCACCTTAAACATTCATCTTTTTTCGTCCAAGGCATTTGATAACACTGATTGATAATATACGAAGATATCATTCTACAATATCAGTTTTATATACTAGAATACGGCATGATCATATATTGATATGTCATTGGTAATAAGTATAATCAATCAGAAATTTAATTATCTGCAACGAAATGGTCTAATTAAAAGTCAATTTTCATGCTACGCGAGATAAGCAACGTATATCGACGAGTACGAACAGTAAAACTCTGTCTTCAATTTTCTTCGTTATTTGAAAACGAGAGGCTGTATAATTGATTGACTGTTCTGGATACCATTGTAGAAGGCTGGCTGTGAAGTAATACACACAATATGATTCTCGTAACGAATGCCAGTCATCACGCCATAGTTTCATTTTCCTGACATAATAGATTGAGTTTCAAAATACCTTTCATCATAGCCCACTATGCAAGTCACTGACATCTGTTTATTCTCATCTGATGCAAAATTAAGCACTGATTACTGAACTTGTTTGTCGATTTCTAAAGGTATGCTTACCTACATATATGCATATACATACATGTATATATATGTATATACATATATATATATATATATTATATATATATATATATATATATGTATATATATATATATATGCATATATATATATATAGATATATATATATATATATATATATCATATATATATATATAGTGTGTGTGTGTATGTATATATATATATATATTCAGATGTGTGGGTTTTAAAGTGTTTTCAATGCTTATTCAACGCGTGTTTGTAAACAGTATACTCCATCGTACACACCTCATACATTTTTGACACTTTTGGCATTTATTTTTATTTTTTTCAAATCTTGAACTACCTATTTTGGCTATTGTTATCTGTCTGATATTTCTCAATGCATCCATCTAACCATCTATCTCTCTATATATCTATCTAGCTATGTATATACACACACACACACACACATATATATATATATATATATATATATATGCATATATATATATATATATTATATATATATATATATACGAATACCTTGTGTAAATTTGCTGCCTACTCAGCACGACAAGTAACAAATAATTAAGTAGGACAGCATCAGAACATAGGTGAACAAATAAGAAAATTAAGAAAACGTTTGTTATGATAGATTAGCGTGTTTGTGTTTTGATACGATGAAGAAATCCGCATTTAGTATTCAAGTCGTTTGATTAACTGAACTTTCACTCTTACTCATACGCCCACAGAATGAAGAGGACGAACTGTCAGATACCGAAAACGTACAAACAACAACGTATGATATTTCTTGACGTATTTAGACAATTAACCAAACACATTCTTCCACAACATATATCTATAATATAAATTGGACATGGGCGATCGTTGTATTCTTTCTTGTCTTGAGGTTCACAGCCAAAAATGGCACACATGTGGAGACGGATGCATAGATTGGAATGTGGTTTGTAGTGTTTTCCTAGCCCCCGTACTTACCGAGAAAATCGATTAAAACTGTTCTCATGGAATTCCCATCTTTCTTCTGCCATTAAAACAATCAGTTGCTTAGAAGCTGTTTTCTGACGGGATGGTGTCAGGAAATTTTCATACAACTGGAGGCTCCAATCGAAACAGGAAATCCGAAATGATAAGGTTGAGAAACGCTGTTATAGATTATGGCTAAGGGAAAACGATCACAGCCACATCATCCAAACAGAGCGGGTGAAACCGGGCTAAGCTGCTAGTATATATATATATATATATATATACAAAATTAATATTAACAGCAGGTTGTAATGTTTCATCAAGAAGGAGAAATATAATTGTCTCTAAATGTGACTAGGCTTTAAAAAAACATCTACATTGCTAGAAATAAAAGCTAAAATGCTCTAAATTGTAGTTAACGTACAGGAACGAAAACATATGCATTAATAGTGACTGCAATTGTTTGAAAAATTCTGGCGGAGAGTTCTTAAGACTGACGTCAGTTTCGAATGTTTCCGTTGCCTCATCATTTAAGCCAGCTCATTGTCCGTTTTTTATCCCGGACTTATTTCTCTATTAGAATATATGATTTCGTCATTCAAATTAAGGGATGATTTTGCAATTCTTTTATTTGTATCCCAAAAATCAATATAAACAGCAGGCTGCAATGTTTCACGAAAGACCAGAATTATATTTGTGACTGAATGCGACTAGAGTGTTAAGGAGCTCCTACATTGCTAGAAATAAAGGCTAAAATTCACTAATTCATATACAATAACAGGCACCATATATGTTCAAAAATAGCGACCGATAATTCTTATGAATGATCTCAGTTTCGGCTTTCTCCCTTGCCTCATCAGTTAAGCCAGCTGGGTGTTTGACTTTTTCTAGGCATGTTTCTCTTGATTGTTTCTTTCTCTCTCTCTCTCTCTCTCTCTCTCTTCTCTCTCTCTCTCTCTCTCTCTCTCTCTGCCTCACACACACACACATACACAACACACGCACACACAGACATTTATATGTGAAGACGCGTATACTTGTGTTTAGGGATGCTACCATCACGATCCTAACATCGTGGTTTCGATTCTGAAGACAACTGGTCGATTTGTTCTTGAGCAAAACACTTTATTTCACGTTGCTCCAGTCCATTCACGAAAAGATATGTAACCCTCTGACAGACTAGATTTCAGATCAGTGCGGTGGTATCATTCAAAATGTAAATCAATGCATACACATTATGAATATCAATGAATTACAATATCCAATAATCTGGTCAATATCATGATACAATAATACCTTTAACCTTTATATATATATATATATGTATATATATATACATATATATATATATATATATACAGAGAGAGAGAGAGAGAAACAGAAAGCGCCACATTAATGTATCATACTTAATCAAATACATCTTTCAATAGAAAATTTGGTGCGATAATGTATATACCAGATGGAGATGAAAGAAACACCAGCATCTTGTTAGCGAGGAAGCCAGACGCATTTCAGCCCCGGTGGGCTGTCTCAATGGTGTGTAGTTATAGGCAGCTTCATAATTTCAACTATATAGAAAATCAGGGTAAAAAACATTCACTGATATTGCGTAAAGCTGTCTGACTAAATAAAAATCAGTTATAAATATCTTCTCCTTGTTTTTGTTACTCGATTTGCAGCCATGCTGTGGCACCATACTGAAGAAAGTTTAGTCGGATGAATCGAGGTATTGTATCTTTAGGCCTGGTAATTATTCTATTACGATGATGCAAATATACAACACATGCACACAGCCCCCGCACACGTGCACCTACTAGAAACACTCATCGTCGACGCTATTCAAAAAAGCTACCAAAATTATACTATGAATACTGTAAGTTATTCACTTAGACGGTATTGAACATAAATAAGAAGGGACTGTATGCATGTGGCAAACATATCAGAAATGACTGTCAACTTTCATGTGGACGAAAGAGCTGTTTTTTTCTGGCCAATATCAAAATGTATATTTTATCATCATCATCATCATCATTATATATATATATGCACGCGCACACGTTCACACACACACACACACAAGGGAGCCCCAACATATAACTGACAGTCCTTCTCTATTTGCAAAGCAGCAATTTTCAGAGTCTGGAGTTGGGTCTTGTTAATACTATTGGCAAAAGACAGACGCATTGGAAATTGAAGTAGTTTGAATTTGAAGGTAAGTGAGGAATAAAAACATCGTCGCCTTTTCCACAGACAGAAATTATTGTGGCCTCTATGACAATTCTCGTTAATTTCTTCATAAGTCTTCTGTCATTGTAAAGTTTTTTTTTATAAAGCTTCTACAAGGTTATGATTGGAGCGCCTATCTTCAATCGAAAGGAATGATCAAGAGCTCCTTGTGATTACACGGAGTTTAAGAACTTAACCTGCTAATTGACAATTCCCGAGTCATCAATAACAGAGTTTATAGATTTGTAAGTATATTAATTACCTGGGAAAACTTTCTCGAATCCTTCATTTGAATTATTTGCAGTAATATTCTTTGGTTCTATGATTTATCTTTCGCACAGCCATTGTCAATGTCATACTATATTCATGTAAGAAAAACCAAAATGGCCATAGAAATTTAACAGAAAGTCAGACACTTCGTAAAGCCTAGAAACTTTTGACAGCTAACCACAGATATTAACTATCCGATTAAACATGCATACAAACGCACAAAACACCCACCACAACCCCCACTCTACTCCATCGCGCTCATATTTTATTTGTGTTTTCACAAAGTTGCATTTTAGATTTCATTGTACTGTCGTATTGAAATAACCGAAAATATAATGGCCTGGAATTTTAGAACAAAACTGGGAATTTTATTGTTATCAGACCCAATCCTTTAATTTTACCTATTTTATTGACGCAGAAATGATGAAAGGCAAACCCAGCTAGACGGAATTTGACGTTACAGTGTAAACTCGAAAGAACTGATGCTAAGCATATTGCCAGTTTTTCAACGTTTCCTCCAGTTCGCCGCCTTAGGATAAGGTGGTCCTATTAAACACAATATTTCATTTTTATTTAAGGAACCGAAAAATATTGATTTCAGATTTTGGCACAAAGCCAACAAGTTCGGGGAGAGGCAGTAAGTCGATTATATCCGCTCCAGGACTCAACTAGTATTTATTTGATCGACCGACAAAGGACGAAATGCGAAGTTGACTCCGGTGGAATTTCAGCTCAGAACGTAAACGCGAACGAATCGCCACAGAGCAATTTGCTCGGCGCGCTAATGATTCTACCAGTTCGCCATCTTTTAGTTTATTCAAATATTGATTTGAAAATTAATAATGAATTATTTGAAAATTAATAATAAATCATTTGTTTTAAGCAGATTGTGAAGGGTTTGGGCCAAATATCTCCTAATGATTCCTTTAAGATCTTGAGTTGGAACCCATACAAAGTAAAGTTTGCATTTTATCATTTTGCACTGCGTCGGCGAAATTACACAAGGCATGATGCCCAAGATTTGGTCATTTTATCGTTCACAAAATATATGAAGCATTGCGTATCTATAAGACACTAGTATACAAATCTGACTTGGGGAGTGTGAATATAATTAGGTCCACAGATGAAGTCATGAGCAGCATTTAGCTGTAACATTTGTATCTTGAGTTCAAATAGTAAGATCGGTTCCAAAAGAATCTTCTTCTGCTTGACAGACAAGGTGTCATACAAATACTAGGATAGAATATTAAATAAAGACTAGTTTAATATATTGAATGAAACAATTTAATGCACAGATTTAAAAAAAAAGAATTGGTGTCTAGTGACATTATTCTATAGAATACTCTTCCTTACAGTTTCGTAGTTCAAATTGTATTCTACTTTCTATGTCTTATTCACTCTGGCGATGGTTCTCTAAACATAGGTAGAGCTGTGTGCTTTAAAAGTTCACTGCAGTTTTGCGTGCTTACTGGTTTGAACACAGTGTTGCCAACCAGAGAAAGTATCCTCAAACTGAGTGTTAGTCCGACAGAAACCTTTACATTAATATTCCGCATTTGTTATCACATCAAAGCATCGCTTCAGTTAAGAAATGCGATATTGATGCAAGAATGGACACCGGACTGATTACATATTTGCTTCTCACATTTATTGACAGAAATAGTTATAGCATTCAGTAGTGTTACAAATCCTCTTATTACTATGCTATGAAAAAAATACCTGTTAAGTAACACGTCTTCTTTGAATGAGTGAATGACATATGTAGGACCACTGTATGTAGCACAACCGAACGCATGGTTATTATTGATGATATATTAAACATCGAATTATATATGCAATATGAATTTCGATTCATAGTATATTTCCAGCAGCAAAAGAATTTGCGATATTTTTGTTTATTTTTAATGTAAATATAATAGTGTTGCTCTTTTCATGTCTGTTATTTTTCATGACGTGGTGACTTACCCTGATTCCTGTCCAATAAGATCACAGATCCTTTATACAAACACTGTAATATTTCTTGTACTTAATTTACAAGCTATCATCTGGAGAAATAAATATAGTGTCCCCAGATACACCTAACTTTCCCAAGTTTGTATTCTAATACACTCTAATATAAAACGTTATGTTACAACATCTTGGTTACATATTAACCGTCAATATGTGTGATGTTTATTCAGTGTGCTCTATGCAGTAACACTTACACACACATGCGTATCTGTGTGATAGTGCGTGTATAGTTGTGTATACATATAGACACACACACACATATATATATATATATTATATATATATATATATATATATATATATATATATATATATATATATATATATACATATTTTACTCCTCTCTGTCTGTCTACCTCTCCTTCTCACTCTTTCTTTATAGACACACATATATGTCTGTACAGGTTTCTATACAAAGTATTTCAAAATCTAGATCAGTTAAACTGACAAATAGCAATAACAAATGCTTCTCTTAAAATGTTGCCAACGGGAATTGTACAGATATCCGGGCCTTGCGGCAGACTTTGATAGCATGCTTCATTTTGTGTCGCTGTCTTCCTCTAAGCTGGAAATGGGTCCTAGCAGCTGTTAGGCGAAAGGGAATTAACATTAAGTTTGAGTAAGATCCTTTGGTGAGGTAATTTCTTGCTCTGAGTGTCTTAAAGTTGCCCAAATCGTGATAAGCTTTCGAATAATGCGCCCGTGGATGCAACACAGACACATAACTGTCTTACACTACATACGAACGAAATCGGTTGCTGATATATTCTTTAGGATATATATGGAAAAGAAACACACTCGAATTGTAATCCTTTAACAAAATTAGGCATCCTGGCTGATATTTAGAAGATATCCAACACACTATAAAGCAATCATTAACTTTGAAATCTTTACCCAATGCACAATTTTCCGTTGTTAATTACAACTCGATTTTTATTCAGTTTACTATTATTTTAATTTTGAATCGTCTTTTATTTCCTCGAAAGTTTTATAGACAACGAAATTTGGCAAGACATGCTAAAACTTCATAATTCACTGACATGAGATGTCTCTCTGTCTCATGTATGTAATAGGGTATTTCCCATCGGATATCTTTAAATTTCAGCTTGTATATATTATTTTTTCTATATTTATGTTTCAGAAATGTAATCTATATTTCTTGACTGGGCAGTTCCATTATTACGTAGCGTAAAGTTTTTCTATCAGACGTCTCAGATCCATATCGCTACAGTATAATAGCTCTTCATTCCAGTTCTTAGCCTCTTCAATAATAATTTCAGTTGACAGCTCATTGGACTTTGGAATATATTAACTTTCTTTGGTTTTATTTTTGAAATGTATCTTCAGTTTAATTTATTCCGTAAACGCGTGCTATTTATTCATTTATTCAAATATCCGTTTTTGTTGTCTACTTTTAGTTGGGTTTATTTTGTCTGTTAAATACTTTTCTATATTTCCCATCATTCAGTTACGCTACATGAAAAATTTCGCGTAGGCAATTCTTTCAGTCTCATATTTTTCTTTAGGAATCTTTAATGAATTCTCGTGTTCTCAATAGATTACAAATATTAATTCTTCCAGTTGTTGCAGTAAGAATATGCCGTCGCGTTATTATTGCAGTTACGAACATACTGAAAAACACCGAGTTAGATAGGAACTCATGAGAAATGTGTGTAAAGATGCTACCTCAATCACTTCTCGACATCATATAACTCCACTCATTATTCTGACGCTAGTCTGTATATATTGCGATGTCGGTCGCATTTACAAAAATATAAAACTAATTATTATCCAAGCCGCAGAAAAAAAATTGCAGCGTTAAAATTGTGATGGTGAGTGAAAGAACGGAACCACAAACTAAACGAATTTCATATTTATTTTATTTATATTTTTACAATCAAAACCTCATTCCTATTTCACTTGTAGATAAAATCAGTTACGATGTTGCCATTAATAAACATTTATAGATCAATCTTATTAAGACACCGACTCAAAGAAAACTGTTTAAATGCAGAACAAGAATAATACATACATTTATGGTAAAGTAGAAATAGTTATATCAGCCACGCACTCTTCTCGTTGAAACATGTGTTTTAGCTTGTTTATGGGCTCTGAGATGTATATGCTTTTCTTTCATCTAATTAGTCGAGTTGGTGGAGAAAAATCCTGAATATATTCCGATAGATATTCTATGTAATCGGTCAAATATCGGAACATATATTCATTCACACTATGCAAAGTAGCTATATCTATTTAAATGCGAGAGATAAATAAACAATTATTTTTTTTTAATATTTTAAAACCAGAGAAATAAATATACTTTAAAATCCTTCCACAATAACATTGCTTTCACCCGTTCAGTATAAATAATATGAGCACTTTACCCAAACGTATTTAGAAGAATTGTTGGAAAAGCGTTTCTACGAAGTTTTGCCATAAGTACATTACCAAATAGACATTCCCTAAATCTTCTGTTAGTAGAACAAGAGAAGAAACTCCATGAAAACGGCCTCCGACTACAGTTGTTTAGTATTTCAATACTTCTATAATTTAAGTGCATAAAAAACAAAGCCGCCCATATATTTACCACAAGGATGTGGGCGTTGATAAATTCCTAAGACGTACGATATATAAAATTGTATCCCGTCGATTGATATTTAATCTATTTAGGACCATTTGTCCTGGCGTATGTTACAAAGAAATATTTTCCCATATAAACTTATGTGTTACGCATCCAGATGAGCATAACTTTGTCGCAAGATAGATTATAGCTGCTGGGCCAATAACTTCAGTTAGTTCTAATCCAAATAAATAATACTTGTTAAAAGTATTTCTTTCACTCATACCAAAAATTGAAGCATTTTAGAGACATAAATATATCGAAACCTGTCCTGTATTTATCACGTGACGCACAGCCGCGATACAGATTAAATGAGTTCATCGGAAATTCCCTGTTCAATTAAGAATAATTTTTTTCTATAGTTGATATCAGTAGAAAAGTTCCTATTACCGCTGCTAAATGGTTGACGAAATATATTAAATAGAATATTACATTTAAAGAATCAATGAGAGACGAATTAAATATTAGTTCAAATAAATAGCTTCTAATAGAAGCCGGAATTACTCCTGGTAAGATTCTCAATTAGCGAGCATTGAGTTAAAAAGCCTGAATAACAAAAGGTAAGGAAAGTTATCGCACAATATTTACAGATGACACAGTCATAGTTATATTCAAAAGTTATCGACATATATACATAGACAGGCACTCACAAGAACATAATTATGTATATGTTTGTAAGTGGTGTGTGTACATATACATGTATGTGTGCGTTATGAGTGTGTGTGAACGTGCGTTCCTGAAAATATATATACGCATATATATATATATATAATATATATATATATATATATTATATATAATATATATATATATATATTAACAATCAAGGAACGGCCATAATAGGCCATTCACCCACTAGAAATTACAGCCAAAGCTTCAACCGCAAATAAAAGTCAATTCCGTAAACAGGAGAAAATTTAAAAAAACATTTACCCTGTAATTTCTTATACGATGCACCGTTTCGTCTGCTGTTTAATGGTAAACTAACCTGATTAAATTAAATCAAGCCAATCTTCCATAGGCCCTCAGATTCTTCAGTAAGAAATAGCCACAAGTCGGAACAGATATTTACACGAGGCATTCCGACCCTGCCAAGTTAATATCTGACCTAAAATTTTCAAATCATCGCACTCGCGCCAAATTTATCGGCAGCAAATAAATATAAGCCGTCGATTCCATTACGGAATTACCAGAAAATTCATAATTAATCAATATAGGGTGGCAAAAAAATTTATATATATATATATATATATATATATATATATATATATAATATATATATATATATATATAATATATATAACAAAATATATGTATATAAATTTATATATATTTATGTATATATATATATATATACATATACACAGTATATTTATACGTTCATATGCGAGCACATAAATGTATACACACACATACACACAAATAAGTGCATGTATATTTAATATGAATAAACATAACATTTATGGTCAAGGGATTCAGCCAAATCAATAGCTATAAATACACACTTCATACACACATAGGTACATATTTGCACAGGTACCAGATCGCTCGTACGCACACACACATATACACACGGTGTGATACATACATACACAGACACGCAGATGCATACATACATACATACATACATACATACATACATACTTACATACATACACACATTCATACATACATACATACATACATACATACGTACATTCATACATACATACATACATACATACATACATACACACTATATTACTCTTTTGCTTGTTTCAGTCAGTTGACTGTGGCCATGTCTGAGCACCTCCTTTAGTCAAGCAAATCGACCCCAGGACTTTTTCTTTGTAAGCCGATTACTTATTCTATCTGTCTCTTTTTTGTTGAACCGCTAAGTTACGTGGACTTAAACACACCAGCATCTGTTGTCAAGCGATGTTGGGGGGGACAAGCACAGACACACTAAAACAAACACACAAACACACACACACATATATATATGGGCTTCTTTCAGTTTCCGTCTACCAAATCCACTCACAAGGCTTTGGTCACCCCGAGACTATAGCAGAAGTCAATTGCCCAGGGTCACGCAGTGGGACTGAACCTTGAATCATGTGGTTGGTAAGCAAGCTACTTACACCACAGCCCCTCCTACGCCTAAAATTAAGATATCGTATTGGGGCCGTGAGATGGAGCATAAAATGAGGGTCGGGAGTCCCCGTGTTAACGTCGTTCTCAGGGAGAGTCAGCGTGACACAAAATGTGATTAGGCTGGCTCTTTTGAATTACAGGAACAATTCATTTTTGAGAGATGAGTTGAGCAACACGAAACAAAGGGTCCCACTGAAAGACACAACGGGTCGCCGGGAATCGAACTCACAGCCTCATAATTGTAAGCCGAATACATTAACCATTAAGCCATGTGCCTTCTCAAACATATATACATACATACATACATACATACATACACACATACATATATATACACTTTATTTAAAAGCTGCAGAAATATAATATTTCTGCTGCTTTTATATAAAGCATATTACTCTGCATCTGGTATTTGAGTACTCTTTTTTCCACCTTGTTTCACATTTATGTGCTTACTCCGGTATATATAAATATATATATATATATATATATATATATATATATATATAATATATATATATATATATATATAAATATATATAACAAAATATATGTATATAAATTTATATATATTATGTATATATATATATATATATACATATACACAGTATATTTATACGTTCATATGCGAGCACATAAATGTATACACACACATACACACAAATAAGTGCATGTATATTTAATATGAATAAACATAACATTTATGGTCAAGGGATTCAGCCAAATCAATATCTATAAATACACACTTCATACACACATAGGTACATATTTGCACAGGTACCAGATCGCTCGTACGCATACACACATATACACACGGTGTGATACATACACACACAGACACGCAGATGCATACATACATACATACATACATACATACATACATACATACTTACATACATACATACATTCATACATACATACATACATACATACATACGTACATTCATACATACATACATACATACATACATACACACTATATTACTCTTTTGCTTGTTTCAGTCAGTTGACTATGGCCATGCCTGAGCACCTCCTTTAGTCAAGCAAATCGACCCCAGGACTTTTTCTTTGTAAGCTGATTACTTATTCTATCTGTCTCTTTTTTGTTGAACCGCTAAGTTACGTGGACTTAAACAAACCAGCATCTGTTGTCAAGCGATGTTGGGGGGACAAGCACAGACACACTAAAACAAACACACAAACACACACACATATATATATACACATATACGACGGGCTTCTTTCAGTTTCCGTCTACCAAATCCACTCACAAAGCTTTGGTCACCCCGAGACTATAGCAGAAGTCAATTGCCCAGTGTCACGCAGTGGGACTGAACCTTGAATCATGTGGTTGGTAAGCAAGCTACTTACACCACAGCCCCTCCTACGCCTAAAATTAAGATATCGTATTGGGGCCGTGAGATGGAGCATAAAATGAGGGTCGGGAGTCCCCGTGTTAACGTAGTTCTCAGGGAGAGTCAGCGTGACACAAAATGTGATAAGGCTGGCTCTTTTGAATTACAGGAACAATTCATTTTTGAGAGATGAGTTGAGCAACATGAAACAAAGGGTCCCACTGAAAGACACAACGGGTCGCCGGGAATCGAACTCACAGCCTCATAATTGTAAGCCGAATACATTAACCATTAAGCCATGTACCTTCTCAAACATATATACATACATACATACATACATACATACACAAATACATATATATACACTTTATTTAAAAGCTGCAGAAATATAATATTTCTGCTGCTTTTATATAAAGCATATTACTCTGCATCTGGTATTTGAGTACTCTTTTTTCCACCTTGTTTCACATTTATGTGCTTACTCCGGTATATGTATATATATATATATATATATATATATATATATATATATAAAACATACATACACACACACATATATTTATGTACGTATATTGACACGTATAACATCACAATCTAAGCAATATATGTTCTTGTATTTGTTTGCGTCACGTGGAGCATCTGTTAATGATTACTCATTCGTCTTATTGTTTTCATCGTTCAGATTTAATGGTTTAGATCTAGACTTTTCTGTGCGCTGTGTAAAACAAGGTATTATTCCTTTGACAGACAGGAAATTGATTTAAAAACTATAATTAACATGATTTGATGTGGATAAAATTGTCATTTAACCCTCCGCCTACATATTGTAGAGGAAAATCAGATTTTCTTCCACGGGTTACATCAGCATTTCCGGTTTGTTGAACTATCAGCAGCTAGATGTATTCAACAGTATTAGCAAACGAAACTTAAGTAGAAAATCATCATGAGAAAAAAAAAAAGAGTGTTCATATCAGGGAATTTTGCAAACTACTTGTGGAACTATACAGCGTAACAAGTTTCTTGAACTAAGAATGACAAGTATTAAGTGTAAAGTGGCAAACATTTGCTTTCGATACCCAATTATGACAGGTTCAATTACATCTCTGAACTCTTGAGAAATGCATGAATATTTTACGGAAAGTGTCACAGGCATTCATACAAAACTACTGACTTTAATCTAGCATTAATTTGTAATGTATAATGCGCTCTTTTACACTTTTATTTGTTTCAGTCATTTGACTGTGGCCATGCTGGAGCACCGTCTTTAGTCGAGCAAATCGATCCCAGGACTTATTCTTTGTCAGCCTGGTACTTATTCTATCGGTCTCTTTCGCAGAACCGCCAAATTACGGCGACGTAAACACACCTGCATCAGTTGTCAAGCAATATTGGGGGGACAAACACAGACACACACTCACACACACACACATGCACGCACACACACACACACGTATATATATATGCACATATATACGACGTGTTTCTTTGAGTTTCCCTCTACCAAATCCACTCACAAGGCTTTGGTCGGCCCGAAGCTATAGTAGAAGACACTTGCCCAAGGTGCCACGCAGTAGGTCTAAACCCGGAACATGAATCCCAATTATCTGTTGCTTTTATTAATTGTTATAAGAATAGCTTCTGCATCAGAGAATAGATTTAAAGTCAATATTAAGCTACACGTTTTATTGTGTGATGAAATGAATAGAGACTAAAGGTTTCTAACTGTAAGTGCTTGAAGCTGTAGTGTCTACTTCAAGACACGGTTAAATAGGACACACCACTTTAATTTTCAGACTATATCAATTATAAGTCAACTACGTTGTCACTACGAGTGTTCTGGACCTATTACAAACAGAAAGCAGATCAATTTTAGATCGCATGGAAAAGTGAGAAGGCGCATTAAAAAATCTTGATCAATGAGAGGGTTACACATGAAATGCCTTTGCAAAAACTATCTTAGTCATGTTTGATGTAGTGCGTTTAACTGCAAAATGAAGCTTGTTTAGGATACCTAATTACTGCGTACAAAATCGCTTACCACTGGAAGTTAAAGTTAACCGTCCATTTAATGGTGTCCTTCTTGGTTCCGTTCAGTTTCTACTCCCCTCTCTCTCTCTCTATCTTCTCTCTCTCTCTCTCTCTCTATATATATATTATATATATATATATACTTACTTGGAAATGGATGCGTAACGTTCAATTAAATAATAAAATAATATATATCTATATAGAAGTATGTATATGTATATCTATCTATCTATCTATCTATCTATCTATCTATGTATCTATCTATCTCTCTCTCTCTCTCTCTCTATATATATATATATATATATATATATATATATATATGTGTATGTATATATGCACATATAAATATATACATATCTATATATATGTGCATATATGCGTACGAGACGTCACCAACAGTAAACAGTATAAAATAGGAAAACAAATGAGTTAGATACGAAAATAACGACAGAAAAAAATGGAAAAGAAAAGTAATAGAAAAAATATACAAAGAATGACCTTTTTGATGCGACTCTATACTGTTTTCTCCCCATCATTTCTAGATAGATAGATAGATACATACATATAAAAACAGAGAGAGAGAGAGAGAGGAGAGGAAGAGGAGAGAGGGAGAGAGAGAGAGAGGAGAGAGAGAAGAGAGAAGAGAGAGAGGAGAGAGAGAGGAGAGAGAATGCTAAGAGCAGGTACAACTAAGAAAAAAGAAGACAACGCAGTTGGAAGAAATTGTAAGGGATAAAATATTATAAAATATTAGCTTGAAGCTTGAATGGAAAGAAAACACGATGTAACGTTTCGGGCGTTAGCCAATTAGCAGAAGAAAAACAAACGGATGTACAGAGCAAATGAGAAACTGGAAAACATAACGTAAACCAAAACGAGTACATTGTCCGAAAGTAGATGAGAATGCCGTGTTTTTGGATAGAAGTGACTTGAGTGTAGAAAAATATAAATGTTTTTTCTGAGTATAGATGTTGCCACATGTAGTATGAGAGCAAGTTTGCTACATGTATGTGTATTGAGGTATTCAAACGTATACTGGCAATTATAGGCGCAGGAGTGGCTTTGTGGTAAGTAGCTTGCTTACCAACCACATGGTTCAGGGTTCAGTCCGTGGCATTTTGGGCAAGTGTTTCTGCTATAGCCCCGGGCCGACCAATGTCTTGTGAGTGGATTTGGTAGACGGAAACTGAAAGAAGCCTGTCGTATATATGTACATATATATATATATATGTATGTGTCTATATATGTTTGTTTGTCCCTGTTTGTCCCCCTAGCATTGCTTGACAACCGAGTTGGTGTGTTTACGTCCCCGTCACCTAGCGGCTCGCAAAGAGAGACGATAGAATAAGTACTGGGCTTTACAAAGATAAGTCCCGGGGTCGATTTGCTCCACTAAAGGCGGTGCTCCAGCATGGCCGCAGTAAAATGACTGAAACAAGTAAAAGAGAGTAAAAGAGTAAGAGTAATTGTTAGTACGGTAGTGATTGCTAGTGTACCTATGCTATTTTTAGAGATGTGGTATGGAAGAGGAGAGCGAAGCTGAGTGGTTTACGAGGAGATGGAGAAGACGACTACAATGTGAAATTCTCTGTTGATGTGAGTGTGTAAGAGTTCGTAGCAGCCGTGTATAACTTTAAATGCAGTAAGTACGGTTTAAACTGAAATTTGAAATTCTGAGAACTGTGAAAAAGGGCAAGAAAATACTAAAAGCTTCACAAGAATGTTTAAAAGTCCTCTGTTTCAGGTAGAGTATCCAGCCTGCGGGAAATAATTGTTGTAATACTCAAAGGAGAATATACTCTTTACTCTCTTTTACTTGTTTCAGTCATTTGACTGTGGCCATGCTGGAGCAACGCATTTAGTCGAGTAAATCTTATTTTTTTGTAAACCTAGTACTTATTCTATCTTGCCGAACCGCTAATTTACGGGGACGTAAACACACCAGCATCGGTTGACAAACACAGACACACAACATATATACATATATAAATAAGACGGGTTTTTGTCTACCAAATCCACTCACAAGTGTTTGGTCGTTCCGAGGCTATAGTAGATGACACTTGCCCAAGGTGCCATGCAATAGGACTGGACCCGGAACCATGTGGTTCGTAAGTAAGCTACTTACCACACAGCTACTCTCACGCCTATATAAATATTTACATATATATATATATAAGAGCGTGTGCTTGTATATGTATGTGCATGTCTATATATGTATACATGCTTACATGTAGAAAGATTGAGAGAGAGAATGAGTGGCAGTGATGAAGAGAGATAGATATTCATGGATACACATACATATATGTATGTATTAATATAACACATCCTTGAAAATTTCAAGTTTTGTATATAAAATATCGCAACTTGTAATTAAAGAAATGAAGGTCATCCTTATTACGTTATTCAGAGTTTGAATTAATGAAATTGTTTAGAAAACAAAAACACATATAAAAACACGCACACATACAGGCAGAGAGAGAGAGAGAGAGAGGAAGAGAGAGAGAGAGAGAGAGATAGAGAGGAGAGAGAGAGTGAGAAAACCCTCACAGTTTCTTGAAACGAATCTGTATATTATACTGGAATATATTTGTCGATTCTGTTCAGTAAATTTACGATTCTGTTTTTGTTTTATATTTCTGAACCAAATTCCTTAAGAGCTTATAAATTTATCAACGAAATTCGAAAACTAGAACGAGGTTAAATTTTGAATATTTAAGAATAATTTTACACGGCCAAACTTTTGATCTAAGTATTTATTGCAACTCGAAACACACACAGACACACACAGAAACACTAGCCACACATTCATATACGTAAGAGAACATATGTACAAGCGCATATAAGTGTAGATGTGTGTGTGTGTGTGTGTTTGAGCGTGTGAGAGCGTTTTTATGTGTGTGTATGTGAGAGTGCGTGTCTCTGAAGTACAATCATCGTGGGGCACGTATCCTCGTCGTAAGAGAAAAGCGAAAATAGATACGAATAACTAAATAACAATAAATAATAAAAACAGAGAATGCAGGTTTATAGTTCAAGCATTTCATTACTCAGAGTTTTGTATTCTCTTCAAGGATATTCCTCAGAACAGCCCGGCTGACGTAATGAATACCTCTCATCGTGAGTTTCAAGCGCTATGATACGTAGCTGTTTGTATTTCCGTTTTTTTTATGATATATATATATATATATATATATAATATATATATATATTATATATATATATATATACGTGTTTGTATCTATATACAAATATATATATGTATGTATATATATTATATATATATATATGTAGATCTATATATATATATATATATATATACGTTTGTGTATCTATATACAAGAATATATATGTATATATACATATATATATATATATATATATATATGTAGATCTATATATATATATATAATATATATATATATATATATGTATATATACATATATATATATATATATATAATATATATATATATATATATTATATATATAATATATATATATATATATATATATACACATTGTACGCACATATCCGTATGTACGTGTGTGTTTGTGTTTGTATGTGATATACACTGATATAATTTCCTTCCTTCTGACCTCTTTTAAACTTATTAAACAAAATTTCCTCCCTTAAAAATGTATATGTTGAAGTAACATAAACTTTAAATAAACATCCATTAGAATATCACTTTTCAATATTTGTTTTTTAAACATTCTCTTTTCAAAGCTATTTTTTGTCAGCTTCAGTCGTGTTTTTGTTGTTGTGTGGGTAGGGGAAGTGCATATAATCTGTTTTCTTTACCAGAGCTATTTTATTTTGTCACAAAATTTACACTCGAACAAAACTGACATTAAGACGATTTTAATTATGAATCCTCTCTCTACATACTTTTGTATCTAATTTTAGCTTCTGGCGCCTGTGAAGATCCTAGATTACGAATTCCCGATTATAAATTAAGCTTATAATATTTAAGACGACTTTATTCGCTAAAAAAACCAAGAGTGAATTAGTTGAAATCATTTTTTTCGCGGGCTAATAAGTTTTCGTATTAGCAATCTTTTCTCTCCTTTTCCTGTGGTGACAATTTATCTTTCAGCTTCATAGACTATCAAAATTTTTATAAATGCTTTTCAGCAGTGAAATTTTTATGTCATTTCATGATTTCAATCTCATAATCTAGCGCAAATTATGTAAACATGTGCTTTCTTTTATATTCAATCAAGCAATAATACCCTCAATGTATCATATCCTCGCATAGAGGCACATGCAAATACGCACGCATATACGTATATACGTATATACATACCTACCAACGTACCTACCTACATACATTCATACATACATGCAGACATATATCTATAAATATTCGCATATGTGTATTTATATATACCAATATATATATATATATATATATATATATATATATATATATATATATATATATATACTGTATATATATATATGCATATATGCGTATATTATGGGTTTTACGTCGCTTTAGACGATGAATATTTCCCTCAATGAATACCTGAAATATAATTCGTTAAATTTAAATGTATATGATTGATTATTGGCAACCATGCATGTTCTTGAGATGTTTCTGTGTGGTAAGAAGCTCGTTTCTCAATTACATGGTTCTGGGTTCAGCCTCAGTGTGTGGCACCTTTCGTCAAATGTCTTCTACTGTAACAGGCTGACCTAAGCCTTCTGAATGAATTTGGTAGACGGAAACTAAAAGAAGCCGTCGTAATATACATACATGGTGATTGCTAAATTTTTCTTGAGAAAATTTCTTAGTGGTAAGGCCATACCGGATCTACTTCTAGCATAAGGGTTGTCCACATAGTGGTCATCCCTCTCATTTGTATATCATACATGTATACGTATACATATATGTGTGTTTAGGTTTGACTTTGCTTGTGTGTGTGTGTATGTGTGTGTGTGTGGTGCTGAGGTTTCTTTCTGGAGACAACAAGTTCTTCCTGTACAACCGCTCTTCTCAATCATAGTTGGGTGGTCGGGGACTAATCTAGCGTCCATCTTGGTTGAGCTTGCTTGATCTTGGAGGATCGTGTGAGGGCACCCATCAGAAAGAAAAACAAAATCTGTTCACGCAAGGGCACAGGAGCGCTGTCCTTTTATCTCACCACACCAATCTAGGACCCCAATGGTAGATGAAGTGGAGGAAGCTACTTCTCCGAACTCAACGATTGATCCTAGCGAAATAGGGCAATATTTAATGGACAGGTTAGAAAGACGCAAATCTAATGACATAGGAACTCACGTCATTCTGTTGCAACCCGTCTTCCACAACTTACAGGTAGTGCAGCGACAGGAGGATTTTGGATCATAGTGCGTTGGGCTCCCCTTGACAAGAAGATCTCCACCCTAAACAGGTTTTGATGACACTAGTATATATATATATATGTGTGTGTGTGTGTGTGTGTGTGTGTGTGTGTGTCGGTTTGTCCCGCATTGACAAAGAAAATGAGTGTGAATATGTATAGGCTTATACATGTATATATATATATATATATTATATATATATATAGTATGTATGCATGTGTATATATGCATGCACGTGTGTATATATGTTTGTTACAACATGCTCTCTTAATACATTATATTTTGTAGATTATTTATTTCATGGATTTGCCGAAATGCTGCAGGAAAACTCAGCTGTTTCTTTCGTAAATTATTCAGAGGCGTGTCTTGGTTACACACGGACGTCTTCCTTTTATTTATTTCACAATGATAGATTCATAGATGAATTACGTTTTCGAAGTGTGACATTTTGTGCGTCTTATGTGTATATGTAATATCTAGTTTCCCTTTTCAACTCTCAGCCTCTGTGTCTGTAATAAACTGGCTTTCTGAAATTTCGACTTTTGAGGTTTATATCATTCATAAATTCAATCATTATTTTCTTTCTTTCTAAGTTATTTTTGGCTGTTGTAATTTTGTTTTGTTTCATGGACGAATTTTTGATACTATTAAATGTATTAATTGTTTTATGTTAGTTTGGAAGGAATGGTTTCATTGTAAATCTCAGTATTTGATAATTGTATAGTCTGTAGTTTAAATGTACACACAATAGAGACGAAATAGCTGGTTTCCATGAAATTTCAATCGAAATGTAGATTTATGCAGAAATTTTAGAATTTATATATTGCAAGTTCAACTTTTATATTATTCTGGAAATGAACTTCTAAGAATATGAAGTTGGAATTTTTGAACTGAAGTATACGGATGAGATCTAATTAACTCTTGTATTCAGGAGTTGCAAGAAAATTGGTTATCAAACAGAATTCTGTTCGAAATATATAAAGTACGGTGGGAAGCTTTGTAAATTATAAGAAAACTATTATTGTTTTTCTATTCAAACTTAGAGTCTCCGTCGAAGGTATATTTATAAAAGAGATTTATTATAACATTGTTGATAAAAATCTTAGTATAAATATACTGGATCAATCATACAAAACAATTGCCAAGTGTTAAATTATTGTGGTTATAATTTGATGCGGTACGAATAAGAGTGTGATGATAAAACCAACGTCGCTACAGCATTTATCAAGGTCTAATATCAAACTGACTTGTCCAACAAAATCCAATTTGAAATAGATAAAATGTAAAGGAAAACCGAAGCTAGCACACCATTTTTATCAGAAAGTCTATGTTGATTAATAATACAAAACTAACCCCCAGGTACTAATTTATTGTGGCTTTATGCAGATGCGTCGTCAATGGTGTCATGATAAAACAAAGTCGGTGAAGTATTCATCAAGGGCTGATCGGAATCTGACAGTTAAACTGAATCCAATTTCAAATTTGCAAAACGTAAAGTACAACCGATATTTTATACAAAGAACCAAAGAATCTATTTTCATCAAAAGGTTAGCGTTGCAGCTATTTTCCTATATAGAACAGAGATAAAACCTGACAGTAAGCGGGCATGAGAGATTTGATTGAAATAACGTAAAAATACAAACTCTGATGTCGCAAAGAAACACTCTGTGTGAAAAGATTTAGAGAATACGTGTAGAAAAATTCAAAGAGTATATTACCTTCCATTGGAGTTATTATTATTTATAAATTTGATCTTGAAATTGGTCCGGTATGATAGAATACTGATTCAGTTACACAAAGTATCTATTTATGGGGAATGTCGTTATTTTTAAATATGATATATTAAAATTTCAAATGATTTTCGATCTACTGTTTTCTTTTAGTATAGTTGGCTTTGCTCCTTATCAGTGTATCACTTATTTTCTGTTCGTGAGTAAAAATAAAATTGCTAATTTCATTTTCATTAGCGTAACCACGTTATCTCTGCACAATCTACAGGATGTGCTGCGTTTCGAGCCTTTTTAATTTATGGAGGATGACCTGTGTTTATACAAACAATCCTGCCATTTGTAGAGTGTCTGAGGTGTGTTAACTGTACCCTTCTGTTGCGATATTCATTCAATAATTCATCCTATAATTACATGGGAAATAGCTTTTTGAGCACCACCGTGTGATGCTGTTTGTTGCTTTCAATTATTAATAAACTCCCTTCGAGGTTGATCTAATTCTTTCGCCTTTGTAGCAGTTAAAATCGTAAAGTTTGCAACTTTCACATTTGCAACGAAATGTATAAATTGCATTAGTCGATGTTAGGGTGGTAATAAAATAAAATATAACCCGTCAAATCAGATTCATCATCAAAAATGTATAGTGTTTACCTTCCACCGTCCATCCATTCCAGCTGGAAACGCCAATATTTCCCAATCATTCAATTTCTCAAATTTTCAAGGCTGGTTAAATAACATTGTTTTGCACTATCACGCGGCACATTCTTCAACACAACTCTGTCGATATTTTTTATATCTAGCTCTCTGTCAGGCTCATGTTATGAATTCTACTTTTAGTCTCCTGTCCTATACACAAACGAACAATGCGGATACCACTCTCGAATTCAACTCCAGATCACTATGCAACTTCCATATACAAAACTGTAATTCCATAACAATTCTAGTATTTCTCTTCATAAACATATATAAACATGTTGGTTTTATATCAATTAGATCTAGACACCTCTTTCATCTTATCAACTCCCAATACGAAGAACGTCACAACTACCTTTAGTACGAAATTGCAGTTAGAGTTATGTCAAATTATCAACTGCTTCTATTAATTTAATACGTCGTATACAAAATCTGCAGTGCCCTCTTCTTCAGTAAAATTTGTCATGGAAATAGTGGTGACTTCGGCATATATCTACTCGGCCTTTGTCCTCTGCACTGTCAACAGGACAATTGACCACCTCTTTGACATGTCTGATTACCATATAAACAAACTTTTTGTCTTTTATACCTGCCCAACACAGAATCTTTTCGACTCTTGGCACAAGGCCCGAAGTTTTGGGAAATGGAGCCAATCGATTATATTGACCCCAATGCGTAACTAGTATTTAATTCATGGACTCCGAAAGGATGAAAGGCAGAGTCGACCACGACAGGATTTGAACTCAGAACATAAAGACAGACGAAATACCTATTTCTTTACTACCCACAAGGGGCTAAACACAGAGGGTACAAACAAGGACAGACAAACAGATTAAGTCGATTACATCGACCCCAGTGCGTAACTGGTACTTATTTAATCGACCCCGAAAGGATGAAAGGCAAAGTCGACCTCGGCGGAATTTGAAATAAGAACGCAAAAACAGATGAAATAACTATTTCTTTACTACCCACAAGGGGCTAAACACAGAGGGAACAAACAAGGACAGACAAACGGATCAAGTCGATTATATCGACTCAAGTGCATAACTGATACTTAATTTATCGACTCCGAAAGGATGAAAGGCAATGTCGACCTCGGCGGAATTTGAACTCAGAACGTAACGGCAGACGAAACAAGACTACACATTTCGCCCTGCGTGCTAACGCTTCAGCCAGCTCGCCGCCTTTGCTCAACACGATACATGTTATCCACATTTGAAAAAGTGTTTACCTTGTCTATGCACACGCATTTCATTTCAAGTCTGTTTAATTCCACAAGAACCGCTATGATATATGTGAATAATGAAGAATCCGTTTGCAAAATATGTTTTAAATACATTTCTATCTATATTTAAATTCTGTTTGATATGATTTCACTTGAATATCGGCAAATGTGCAAGTAAGCGCCAAGGATCTGAAAGCATGGCTTTCATTTTCTTTGTGATAACGACCTCCTGCAAACGATTTTGCATATACGAGCATCTCAGTCTGTCTGTGATATTATTGGTATGAATGTTGTTTGCAAGTTTCTAGGTTTATTGGCGAATGTAAGAATTGCTACTCTTGAGATGGTTTCTTTTCCGGTCAAAGACAGACTGGTTTACAGAAAACCAAACCTATATTTTTGACTATCGGGTAATCGGATATTTGTTTTATTCTTTTATACTTTTATTTGTTTTAGTCATTTGACTGCTGCCATACTGGAGCAACGCCTTTAGTCGAGCAAATCGACCCAGGACTTATTCTTCGTAAACCTAGTACTTATTCTGTCGGTTTCTCTTGCCGAACCGATAAGTTACGGAGACGCACACACACCAGCATCGGTTGTCAAGCAATGTTGGGGGGACAAACACAGCTACACAAACATATACATACATACATATATATATATGCATGTATGTATGTATGAATGCATATATATATATATACGACGGGATTCGTTCAGTTTCAGTCTACCAAATCCATTCACAAGACTTTGGTCCGCCCGAGGCTATAGTAGAAGTCACTTGCCCAAGTTGCCATGCTGTGGGACTGAACCCGGAACCATGTTCTTGGTAAGCAAGCTACTCACCACACAGCCACTCCTGCGCTGCTTGATATGTTAACATGGCGGGGAAACTGTTTGGTCCAATATCATTTCTCTTTTCCTTCATTTGCCCGTGTCGCGGATCCTCTGTTTCGCCTCCTACTGTATCATTTTCGCTTGCTACGCTTTCATCGTTTTGTACACATTTATCATTTTGTACACTTTTATCATTTCCTGCACCATTAAGCACGACTTCTATGTCCATTTTCTTCTTATGCTTCATTTTTCAAAACATAACAAGGGACAAAACATTTCGTCCGAAGTGTCGCAATCTATTTATGACCCAAGAATTTGAGAATTCCTGAATATCGCATAAAAATCACATACCGAGTTTCTACGTATTGCGACCGAAATATATTCTGCGTTCCATCTGATGAGGAAAATATTTAGAACTAATTCAATAACCGGACACTCCATTATTTATTTAGATTTCTTGCAAGCAACTTGCACCTGCAAGTGCTACCATCAAAAACTCCGCATACCGGGAGCCAGCAAGTGTATGGGGTCGTCAGGAGAGAATGCGCGCCGTTTCGGGGCCTACCTCTCGACGGCATCAATGCGCACCGCCCCCCACTCACTGATATGAGGCCCCGCTTGCTAGATAAGCTGGTAATCAAATAAAGCTCAATATTCTTCTAGCCATCGCAGATCGTCTCCTTTTAACAAATCCAGTGGCTAGCCTTCTCCGCAGTAGTTTGGATAGCGGTCATGGTGGTATTGAGTTTACGATGAGTTAGGCCTAGCGATAACAACAGTCGTCTCACACTGTGTCCCACAAACCCTCTACATCCGACTTCGATTGGAAAATGCTCTGCTTTCTAGCCTGCATCTGCGCATTCCTCGAGGAGGTTTACATATACACATTTCGAAACACTATGTTTCTGCATACATGATTAACGTAATGTTAAACTGCACCTTAATCGGAATCAGTCTGATATTACACAGCAATCAAGTAGTACAGCTTTTCCTATCGTTGTATGTGTCCAGCTCGCGTATATATTTTCACTCATTGACTCTACTATCAGAATCAAAGGCAGTTTTATTTGAATTATTGATTCAGCTAACTTGAATCAGAAAAAGAAACAGGCGTGGAGTGCATAACCTGAGCAAATTTATATTTACAGTAAGTAGAAATCACGTATATTTTTTATTCGGTACCAAGTGATACTCTTGGACAATAATTGTACGAAGAACTAACTAGATTTCTGAAGGCGAGATCAATATTTTGTTATTCATAACACAGTATAATTTGTATTGTTCTAAAGGAAAATAGAGTGTATTTCATGTCAAGTAGAAAATGAAATTTATATCATTC